>NC_056732.1:1237500795-1237800795 GCF_019279795.1 Protopterus annectens | reverse complement strand
GGCTCACACAGATGTCATATGCTGCCCAGGTAAAGTAAATCCAGCTGGACTCAGTGGCATACTGCCTGTTCAGAGGCAATCTGTGTGTGCCATATACAGCCATGTCCTACCCAGCAGTAATGAACATGCTGCACCTCAGGCAATCAGAGTCCCATACAGCCACATGCTCAGGAGAGCTGGACCTCAGCACTGACATACATGGGCATGCTGGAGAGGCATATTCCTAACTGAGAGGCTCCCTTCACTCTGTAATGAGCTCACACTACAGGTTAGGCAGAGTCCCTCATTGACTCTCTTCCATAGGAATCTGGATGAGTGGATGGAGATCATAGTTGTACCCCAGGTATCACTTCTATGTCACTGTTAGACAGAGGCACAGTATACTAACGTCGGACAAGGGCATAGCAGCATAACTTGTAATTGGGTGGCGAAAGACAAACACATTCTACTAGGCTTACCAATGCCCCAGGGGAAATCGCCTAGTATGAACCTATGAACATGTGAGTACTGCTATAGTACTTCTGCCATATGTTGCATGTGTGTGTGTTGTGGGGGATTCACAGGTAATGGCCAGATATTTCTGCACAGGCGACACGTCTGACACATTCTGGGTGTTCATCCCTACATACTGGATGTGTGTTGCCATCCAACCCTGTGATGTGGACACACATTACTCAGCCTGGATATACATATCCAAACAACACCACAAGCACAGTACACTACCTTGCTATGTATGCATGTAATTACACAGTTATTCACTAGTTATGACAGTGATGCTATCCATGCAGCCCATTGGGCCAGTGGAAGCCACAACACACACCGCCAGCACCTTTGCATATGCTTACCACAGACATCCCACATAATGCATGTACTGTGCACACATATCTAACCCAGAACAACTGCACACCACTTATTAATCCTGTCCAGTGGACTACAGATACAGGCATATTGTATAACAATAGTAGGAGGCTACTGCAGCACAGGGCAGATTCACATGATGGCAAGGCATCTGTGGTCAGCAGTGTTAAGATGCTTCACATTCACCAAATGCACATATATTGGCAACATTGTTGCAGACAGTTTAGGTGCAGGTACCCCCCCCATTCTCCTACACATGTGGTATTAGTTATCCCAGATGACTGTAACCTCCCTATCCTCTCACATGTCCAGGTGAGAGCCACCCTCATCATTGCAGAACACATAGCATCACTGTTATGCAATGGTATCCCTGGATGTGTGCTACATTCACCCCTGGAGGACATAGCACCACATGACAGACTGATATTAATCCCTGACCATACTACAGGATATGTACCTGAACAGTGCCATACATACACAGTGGTCCCACACCAATGAGGAGTAACCTCTACTGACCCTGGTAACTACTGCATCATATGCACAACTGGCCTTGTGTTCTCAGCTATAGAAGTTTTAAGTATGGGCAACATGTACAGCAATATTACATATGTATATATTGCAGGACTATGTACACACAACCTATCTCATGGACATACCTATAGATAGTGAACTATGATACATTTGGAGGTGTCACAGTAAACACAGTATTAACCTGCTACTTTGCATTACCTTTGTTTGTGGCAGCTGTTGCTGTATCAGTGATGCTGCTTGCTGCTTGCAGTTTTCTGCTGCTGCTGCTGGTTTTGCTGCTGTCAGTCTGTTTATTGTCGTATTTCGGTTTCTCTCTCTCTCTCTCTCTCTTTCTCAGGTTTGTGCAATGATTGTATTGCATATGTGGAGTGTGGGTACTGAATGCTTTTGTAGGTATCTGCATAGGCCCATGTGATGGCCTCTGCACCAATTGTAAGGCAGCATTGGCTAATTGCATACAGCCAGTTGTGTACTGATTGCATGTCTCACTGTGATTTCAGGACAGTGCTATAAAAAGGTATGTGAGATAGGCATTGCCCTTTCAGATTGTAAGGGCGTGGACCATGCTGGTATGCTGTTGGAAAATGTTCTGTGAGTGTGAAGGTTAGTACATCTCTCATGCTTCATGCTGTGTTGTGAATTCAGGTTGCTGCATTTCTCCCACCTGTTCCCTGTAGTGAGTGTGTATGCATACTGACACCCCCAACTATATTTATTATGTATTGCTATATATACATATGTGTACATATACATACTGTCATATATGTACATTAGCTGAAAATATTGGGTACAAGCTAACAATTTTCAGGGCTGTTTCTGTTAACACACACTAGTATGGGAATCCAGTGATTGGGACAGTGAAGGTCTGTCTGACATGCTTAGGGTAGTACACATACTATATTGCCTTTATCTTCATTCATACTATTACATGTTCCACTTATTTAGCACTATATTCCTGTATGAGAGTCATGTCTTGCTGGTAGGTCGTACAGACTAGTGTTACAATGGTCTTGTGGTAGGGCCTACTAGTATGCTTGTATTTTGCTTTCAAATTGAGTACAGGGTCTATCAATCAAAGTGCTGGAGGCACCTTCCAGCAGTTAAGGGGTTAGTAGGTCTCACAGGAGTCAGGCTGTGTTGCAGATTCTGGATGCTGCATTTATCTTCACTGTCTCCTGTAGTGAGTGTGTATGGATACTGACACCTACGACTATATTTCATATGTATTACTATATATTTATATATATGTAAGTGTACATTTACATACCTTCTTATGTGTACATTACCTTACATTATTATGTACAAGCGAACAATTAGTAGGGCTGTTTCTGTTAACACTGAACTAGTGTGGGAATCCAGTACTTTGGCCATTAAAACTCTACCTGAAATGCATTGGGTAGTACACCTCCTATATTGCCTTTATATTGATTCCTACTATTACATGTTATATTTATTTTAGCACGATGATCTCATGTGGTAGTCATGGCTTAGTGGTAGGTCATACAGACTAATGTTACCAAGGTCCTGGGTTTGAGACTGGCAGTGGGAATTTATTTTTCTTTCCAAACCTTCCAGATGAGTACAGGACCTGTCAATCAAAGTTCTAAAGCCACCTTTAAGCAGTTAAAAGGGTTAGTGGGTCTCAGAGGGGTCAGGCTGTGTTGCAGATTCTGGCTGCTGCATTTATCTTCACTGTCTCCTGTAGTGAGTGTGTATGGATACTGACACCTACAACTATATTTCTATGTATTACTATATATTTATATATATATGTGTGTACATTCACATATCTTCTTATGTGTACATTACCTTACATTAGTATGTACAAGCGAACAATTAGTAGGGCTGTTTCTGTTAACACTGAACTAGTGTGGGAATCCAGTAATTCGGACATTAGAACTCTACCTGAGATGTATTGGGTAGTACACCTCCTATATTGCCTTTATATTGATTCCTACTATTACATGTTATATTTATTTTAGCACTATGTTCTTGTATGGCAGTCATGGCTTAGTGGTAGGTCATACAGACTAATGTTACCAAGGTCCTGGGTTTGAGACTGGCAGTAGGAATTTATTTTTCTTTCCAGACTTTCAAAATGAGTACAGGACCTGTCAATCAAAGTGCCATAAAGGCACTTTTAAGCACTTAAAACCAGGTCTGCACTCATTTGCGCGGAGCTCACGCATGCGCACTGACGGTGAGCTCCGCTAACACAAGTGCACACCCGCGCTAATTTCTTTGAAAGAAAAGAAAAAGGGGTGACAGGAAAGTGGTGAAAAAGGGGTCACAAAGAGGGTAAAACAGTAGGGAAACAAGCGTGGGATTTGCAGGAGGGATGTAGGTAAGGCCCATAGATGCCCATGTCTTTAACAGCAACAGCTGTGCATTTCCATGTATTTTGGTGAGACATTTGAAACCTTCCACCCCTGAGAGAGGTGTCAGGACAACATTAATGTTTGTTGTAGAGCCAATTGTAATTAACAGTTTCAATGTCAAGCGGAAATGTGTGCGACATGGACAGCTATGTATGGGGTGTAATTTTTTTGTGGGTACAGAGTGCCCTTTTTTTTTTTTCAGGGGAGAGTGGTATGTCAGGTGAAGGAAGTCGGTATAGCTGGGGAGGTAGGTTGGGTAGGTTAACAGACAAGACAGACAAGACGCATACAGGGCGGTGTATGACACACGTGGGGGGGGTTACACAATTGACGGGGACGGAGGTTGGGATATCCAAGACGCATGAGCCCACAGATGGCAACAGTGGAACTGATATCCCCACCCATAGGCAGTTGCCACTGTTCCTTCACAGCCCAGGACGGGGCTGTGCTGGGGGCTGTGTAGGCGGGGCAATGGCCGGGGCCATTAGCTGTGCCACACGAGCCTCGAGCTGGCATAGGGGCCCAAGAACGGAGTCTTGGATCTCCCTTCGCACCACAGACCGGACACCTTGGAGGGTGAGTGGACGACCTCCTCCGGCCACGCTTGCAGAGGGGGGATGGGCCCCATCCCCTGCAGCGCTTCCACCCGAAGGTGGCACAGGGCCACCGGAGGAGGGTCTGGCCTGGGCACTAGTGCCAGGTGCAGTCGCCAGCTGAGGTGGGAGAGGTGGGTCCGCTGGGACCTGCCTTCCCAAGCGTTCTAGGTTTGTGAGTAGTTATGTTAGTTTGGGTTAGTGGCATATTATTCCATTCAGATTAGTTGTAACAGCATGCATTGGTATTCCCATTAAACAAACACCCAGATATTAACACCATTGAACAAGGGGCATATCAATATCACATGCATTATTTGAACGGAAATACACAATCAAACAACATGCAGGGTTGATTAATGGCAACAGGCCATCAGATTAGCAGGTATGAACAGGGCACATGCACGAACAGACATGCATATATGTTTGGAACGGACAAATGTCCATGGTTAATGAAATGTTCACATACCAATATTTATTGGGTGTTGTTATATGGAATTATAGGGTTGGGTGGAGATAGAAAGTGATGACACATTCATAAGTTACACATTAATATACATTTGTAATATGTACACAATTAAGTTGAGGCTGATGTTTCAAAATGATTTTTATTTGACTGTCATGCTACACCTGTTACAAATACATCACTATCATACTTATTTTTAATTTGCTCAGATACATCATCCTGTTACACTTTGTTGACAGGACAGGGGACAACTATGGCTGTTTAGTCTGTCAGATAATCATTCATTCTATCTGCAGATTGTTTACTGTTATCACCATATACAGATTTTGGCCTTGACATTCCAGATTCAGACACACTGAAATCAGTTTGGGATGTTAATTTGTACTTCACACATGCATTTAGTTCTGTGGAAACACACTGGGGCCAATATATTCAGGGGTTATTACTACTTTATTTATTCATACATGACCCTTTCTGTCACTCTCACACATCCTGCAACTTCACAGTTCAGGTTGGTACTTCTAGGCTTTGTTCACATATTAGACCTGTGGTGATTCAAACACTTTCCAACAGCCTCACTTCTGTCATGATTCAGCATTTCAACAGGGGATAAATCACACATGTGACTACCTCAGATTCTGAAGCTGTACTCTGGAGACTACTGCAGGTTATACATTTAATTAATGGTGGGACATCTGTATTACAGCACTATTTATTTCTATAAATTATTTTTCCAGTCACACTTGCATACTAATGAACTTGTTGCAGACATACCTGCAAACTTTCAATTCTTGCTTGCACATTAGATTACTTTTAATCAATACACTGCAGTGTTCTGATACATGCTACACTATAATATTTATTTACAAGTACTAGATGGGGTTACTAACCTGCATGGTGGCGCAGCCGCGCCAGTCTACGGTCATGCTTCTCACGGTTCGCAGAGTGGACACCTGCAGCTGTAATACAAAGGAAGTAATATTGGACTACACATCTCCATGGTATCAGCTAGTTGAAATCCTTACATACATGAGTAATATGTAACTTACTCAGTAGTGGGGCGTTGGGCATATCCCGGGCCTCCTGGATCCATTGGGTCAACTGGTCTTGCTTACGCCACTTCAAGTCCGCATGGTGGTGACGGACCTGCTCACCAGTGCATGGAATGCCAGTAGCACTGGTCAGATCACGAGCCAACTGGTCCCATGCCTCCGCCCTGTACGCTCCCCATGAGACCTGGCCCTGCATGAGTTGGGCCTCGTGATGATGGACAAGGAGCCAGACCATGTATCTGGACTCCTCAACGCCCCAACGCTGTGCTCGAAAGCAACGTCCCTCACCTACTCCACTCATTCTGACTGCAGGTCTGTTCTACAATCGGTTATGGTGTATATTCCCACCTATGGGGCTTATATATGCTGCTTTTCCCGCACATTTCTCTGATTGGCTGTTTTGGAATTGTATCTACTTCACTGAAAATGCTTTATCATGCTCCATTCTGTATTTTATCCCATATATATGCTATTTATGCATTTCTAGGTATTGCTGTCATGGCTTAGTGGTTTAGTACCTTGACTCTAGTGCATGGTATCCTGGGTTCGAATCTAACCACTGATTTTTAATTTTCATGACAGAAATGAGTTGAGGACCTGTCAATCAAACATGCCATAAGCACTTTTAAGCACTTAAAAGCAGGTCTGCGCTTGTTTGCGCGGAGCTAACGCATGCGCACTGGTAGTTAGCTTGTGGGGCGCGCATAAGCGGTGCGCTGGGATAAACCTTAATTGGCTAATGACACACATGTTGAGCTAAGCACAGCTAGTTGCAAACAGTTTCAGCCTGTTAAACCAGTGCTTAGCAATGGGCATACCGATTGCAGCTTTTTGAACAGTACGTAGCTACGGGCACTGTGTCTCACAGCAGCTTAGCTATCGGTACATTTCTAATTATTTTTATTATTGTGTTACTTCAATATGTATGCTCCATTTCATTCCATTTTACAAAAGGGTATACTTTTACATTTGGACAATACCATCAGGGGCTTTTTTAGTGCTTATTTACAAAAAAAAAAAGGTTGTTGTGTGGGCTCGAACCCTGCCTGCCTACTCTTAAGTCGGCAACTCTACCGCTAAGCTATTTCTTCTTGGCTTATTTTGCATATGTAGTTCTCATATCCTTTTCCACCATTGCTAACTGCAGTTGCGCTAGTAGCACACCCGCGCACACGAGCGCACACAGTAGCACACATTTACGGGGGTTAAAAAAAAATAAAACAGTTTTTATTTTCATTTTATAGCCTCTGTTCACTTTGCACACTGATGGTCTGTGGGGGAATGTGTTGTGTAGTGTGTTTGTTTACATTTCCATGGCTTCTCTCGTGGCTGTTTACTTTCAGCCATTATACACTTATGGGGGCATGTCCGCATGCAGGGCTTAGCCTATGGACACGCCCCCTACTCTCTTACATGGACCGTGTAAGAGTTACAGTGTGATTCAGCATGCCTCATGCACCTCATGCATTTGCATGACATGCTGACATCACACCGTTTAACTGCAGCCTCCGTGTAAGAGTTATAACTCTTACACGGAGGCTTCCTGAATCTGGCCCACTGTTTATTTGTATAAACAACACAGTAATACAAAAAAAGACCATGGGTTAAAATACTTACCATTTTGGGTAACAGGCCAGTACTTCATACAGATCAAATGGTAAAAATACCATCCACTTCTACTATGATACGACAACAATACCAAAAAAAAAAAAAAACAATATTGCACTTCAATATTACATTTCTAAGTTTTAAAAATACCAAATGCAGGTTTAAACGAGCTTGGTATAAAAACTAGTAGGACAAGATATCTCACAAATTGTACACTTACAAGCATAATAAAATTCTACTATTTAGTAAGTCATTAAAAGCATAAATGGGCAATATTGCCTTCAAATTTCAAAATGTTTGTTAAAGTGGCACCACAGTTTGTATGTGTGGTTTCAAATAACCTAGTGCTAATAGTAAAAGACAAAAACAAAAGCTGACACTGCCCATAATTGGTGGGACATGTTTAGAGGATGGTCATCATCTGCGACCAGATTGCTAAATTGGTTAATACATCCTGTGTTAATAGTTTTAAGAGTCATAATAATAATAACGGCTTACAATAGTTTATGTGCTGCAGATTACAAAGAGTTACAATAACTCAACAAGTTATGATTGTAAATATGAACAAAGTGGTAAATGCTGTAAATAGCAATGCTGACGAAACAAATGTAATCTGTTCTTTAACTGAAGTTTAGTCCGTTCCTCAAACAAATTAAAAAAATGGGAAACTGAAAGAATACTCTGTTCTATATAGTATATACTGCATTTTCAAACTATTGCTAACATGATTATTAGCTTGAATAAAAGCTGCAAGAATAATATGAAATAGAAAGGGTTAATTTAGAAAGTAATAACAGAAATTACAGTACTAAGTAATTACAGTAATAAGACTAGTTGATTACAATAATTAGTTAAATGAACTGTAGTATGTATGTATGCATGTAAATGCAACTAACAGCAATGTAACAAACAGGAAGGCAGTATAGAATTCTTCAGACATTATTGCCAAATCATAGTTGGTTTCAAGTTCATGGATAGCATCCATTTCGAACTTTGAGAGGTTGTTTGATTTGGCACGGAACTCCCTAAAGTTGAAGTGCAGATCTTTGAGAATGCAATTCTGAAATATTAATACATTATGATGCATTGGTGGCATAAAATTAGATTTGTGATATTTGAATCCATCCTGTGATTCAGGATTAGGTGCTGTTTGAAAAAATAATCTCAGGTTAAGTAGTCTACAAAATGAGGTAATATATTGTGCAAATGTATCTTCAGACACATAAAAGCCAGGTATAAAATTAAGACCTTTATTCATAATTTTAACTTGGGTGAGTGATAAAGGAGTGGATGAAATGTTCAATACATTATTATGTTCTATTTCTGTATCACCAGTTTCAACAATTCTTCCATATTGTCCACCTTTGTGATGTTTCCTGCCCCTAAAGGGATTGGTGTATTGCTTCATTTAGAGGCTAGAGAATCTGGGGCATGCTGTACATCAGGCTCTAAACCTGAGAAGATTCCTCACCAGAAGTATCATAACTGGACAAGGAAGGGTTTTTTAGAGTGGATCTGGGTCTTTTCCTTTTGGTCACCTTTCTGTGTGTTTGCTTGAGCCTGAAGTGCCTATTGCTGGAAAAAGGATGCCCACCCTCATAGTCAGTTAGATCCCTATGAAACGTTTTCATTTTTCTGTCTTTCAGCTGCTGCTCCAGGGTTACTAGATCCTGACTAAGTTTCCTAAGACAGGTGCTATAAGATTCCTGTCCTTCAAATTTCTGAATGTCCGCACACATTTGTGTGATTTCTAATTTGTCTTTATCAATTGTTCTCTTGTAATGAGAGGCTAAGATTTCCACAAAACTCGTGGAGGCTCTTTGTTGAGCCACAACCCATTGTTCTGTAAGGGCGGTATCGATATTTGGAACCAATGGCTGTATACGTACCCTCAACCCCCGTGGGGAAATGCCCTTAGTTAAATATTCCTTGAAAAGCTTGGAATGCCATACATTGGTTCGAAGGGACCTCATACTCTATTTTTAGTTTGAGAAACTGTGCTTTGCATGTATTGTCTAGGACAAAATCCTCTGAGCCATTTTGATTAACTGTATTGCCAAGGCCAAAAATGGCCAAATCGTCCCTATCCGAGGATAAACCCTGCAGCAGGTTAGTAAGATCCATTGGTGGTTGATACTCAGCACAAAAAAATGCTATTTGTCCCCTATTTTAACACCAGGTGTCGAAAATATGAGTGCCCCAATTGGGGGTGATCAGAAAGCCTACACTTGATCCAATAGTTAGGATAAAGTCATATAATGTTATTTTGTCATATAAATTCAAACAGGCAACTCTAGCAGCAACGCTATGTTCATGTATCAATCCAATATGAAATGATCAAGTGTGGACAATATTAGCCTCTGCTCAATATATTTATTCAAGCAGTGCTAAGTCTCAACACTCAATTGACAGTACCACACAGATCGATTACTCTACAATTATAAAGTGTCCATATAAAGAGACTTAGGACAATATTAGCCCCTGCTGTTGAGTCAATCTGAATGTCAGTGACCTTTTTTCCTAAACATTGCTAATCCCATAGTCCATATATCTATAAATTCCACAATATTCAAAATCATGAACTATAATAGCCTTTGCCGTTCATAAATAATAGTTGTCATCCAAAAGAAATCCAGCCATGGATCAAGAAAGGCTGGTAATATTGGTCATATAACCAACAACCAAATGTTAAATCAGTGTTAATAATCAAATAAATTTGGCCCCACCATTATGAATGTACATCCTGCCAAGGATTTTTGGCCCTCGGTATAGCTCGTTTGTGGTAAAGAAAAAAATCCTTATTTATGTTATATGATATTTGGAGACAAGGTCCCAAGGTGGGTCAAAATTCAGTGGGGGAATCCAGTTATAGTATATATAGATCTTAAAATGATGTACAAATGTAATATTGGGTGTAGACTCATAGGCATCAACTTTAAAAATTAATGATGATATAAAGTGCACAAAACAAAGTATAAACCATTAATACAGGTTCACTAATCCACAATCCCAAAGGCCAGTAATGTTGAGGTCATAAAATAATATGTATGAATCATAAATATTGCTAGGAGTATGTTATGAATCCTGTCATGAACAGTTAACTACTGCTTGTTGTATAAATATTATAGTCCTGTCACACATATATTCATACAATAACAATTTTCCCTGCAGCTGTTTAGAACCACATTAATCATATAAACTAGTACAATCAATTTTAGTGCATAGGATAAGAAAAAATGTTCCCAGAAGACAAAATATATACTGTATATAGCTCAAAAACAGGTTTGTAAAAAAGGATCATAATTTACTAACTGTCCATAGCTGAAAATATCAATGATAAAACAAACTGCATATATCAGTCTCACAAAACAAGTTTAAATTTCTTAAACTTTAAGTCCAAATCCAATAAAGTGTTCACAAAAGTGTTCTACTTATTCGCTGATTAATAATTCATAAATTGGGTCCCCAGTGTTCATCCTGTACTCAAAAACGATCTATAACCAAGTCCAACAAAATGGCGTTCATACGACCCTGGTATATTTGCTTATTTGTGTATGTTTCGCTATGGCAAAGCACAACATATTCCACAAGGGCTTACAGAGTGGTTTCAGTATAATATATTAGCCATGCACCAAAATTTTACAAAAGTCCCGAACACAAGCCCTGAATGGGCAAACCCTAGTCCGTAAAATGGTGCCCAATGCTTTTCGAAAAACAGTTTGAAACAGCTTAATAAGCAGAAAAGTGAAGTCAAAGTGGATTCCCTGATATAAACAAACCCAGCTTATGTAGATTTTCAAAAAGGCTGTTGGAGATTGCCTAGAGATTACCCTATAGACCAGGCACAAGTCACCTGTCAGCAGACTACAAGATAGAGAGTAAAGTGACAGGGCTTTCAGCCTGTCTATGTAGGTCATGGTTTGGAGTCCCTGTATTTTCTTAATGAGAAACCTCTGATGTCTCTGCAGCTGCTGCAGGTGTCTGATGAGGTACATGTAAAATGGTGCATTATACTGTTATCAGTGGTCTGATGAGGGTCGTGTGCAGTGGAGTTATAACATCCCTTGACCTGGATGCTATGCCCTTGCTTATAAGGTGTATAAAGTAGAAGGTTTTCCTTATCACTATGGAAACTTGGGGGTAAAAGTTCAGATTGCTGTCAACCTGTATTCCAATGTCTTACACCACTAGATTGCAACTCGGGGGTGCTGTCAATATTGTAATTTATAGGGAAATCCCATTTGCCAAAGGGGAATAATAATGCATTTTTTTTTGCATTTAGTTTTTGACCATGACTTTGGCACCCATCATTTGTTTTGTTAGCCCTTCTTTTAATATGTTGACATCATTGGGGGACTCAGTAATTGTTCCCAATTTGCAGTTATTGGTAAACTTGGTGAGCCAAAGAAATCTGCTTTGGCCTGTACATCTGAGAAACAGATGCCAAACACTAAGGGGCCCACACAGACCCCTATGGTACTCCACTGGTGAAGGGTCTACTGGTGGAGATGGAGTAACCAATTTTGACAGTGTGTGTTCTCTCAGTGAGTCAGTTGGCTACCCATCTAGTAATGTAAGGTTAATACCTATCTGGGATAGTTTCTCAATGATGCCAGAGTGGGGAATTGTGTTGAAAGCCTTAGCATGGTTGAAATAGGCAGTGCACACTATCTTACATTCATCTATGGCTGTGGTGACATTCTCAAAGAAGTCCACCAGGTCTAATAAGAATGATCTACCCTTTACAAAACCAAACTGGGTTGGATTCCGTATTTGGAGGTTGCCTATGTCCTTGTTGATAAGGTCCATGATAATTCTTTCTATGGCCTTGCAGATAAGGTGGTTAGACTGAGTTCCTATCAGCATCTCGAACGTTGACAATATCGAATACGATATTGTCGACGCGAGAATGCAGAAAGTGCAGAACATGGAACTGGTAAACAGAAATCTCCATAAGGGGAGATTTCCATTTAGTACAATGTAGTGCGGTCTCAGAGTTGGTGTATTTAAGTAGCAGGGGGTGTGGTGGGCTTGCCCCCCTGCCTACGCCCTTTAGGTTTTTTTTTTGTTTGTTTGTTTTTTTTTATATTGGCATTCAAAAATGTAATAGTTCGATCATTTCAGTTTGATATTTAGTGATTCGAACTATTACATTTTCAAAATGCTGATATAGACCCATTAGACTTGTGTGTCTGTAGTTCTCAGGATGAGTTGATGGTCCCACTTTGTGCAGAGGGATTTCTGATGCTGTTGTCCATTCTGCAGGAACATAGCCAGTTCTCAAACTATGATTAAAGAGAACACCAAGTGAGTCCACTAGATCTTGTTTAAGATTGTTTAGTAAACAACCTGTGGATATTATCTGGTCCCACTGAG
Organism: Protopterus annectens; assembly: GCF_019279795.1. Lineage (NCBI taxonomy): Eukaryota > Metazoa > Chordata > Ceratodontiformes > Protopteridae > Protopterus > Protopterus annectens. The sequence goes on along the minus strand of NC_056732.1, from coordinate 1,237,787,933 downwards.
GCCGTGTTTTGGCCTTGGCAAGTGCAGAGATGACCTGATCTCTAGAGATACTAGGCAGAGGGCTGGTGTTAGGTATACTTTGGGATATGGTAGGTGGAGATAGGGGACTGGTTTGCCCTGAATCTGTCAGCTAGCAGGTTGGCGGTATCTTCCAGTGTAGTATGAGTGACTCCATCTACAACTTCTTTGGCAAATAGCTGAGCATTCCCTTTTAGACTTCAGATGTAGTTAAAGAATGCCTTATTTTCTTGTTTAGGCTTAGGAGGGAATCTGCAGAGTGATATCCCTCTTGTTTTTGGACAGCAGTTTCTTCCTCCTGTTATATAATCTATTTATACTTGGAAGTCCACCACAGTGACTTATGTTTATGGGAAGATCTGGTTTTGATCTGATCAGGTACAGCAGAGTTTATGCAGCTGCTTAAGTGTTTGTACAGGGCATTTGCATACACTTCTGCATAGTGATTACCGATGTCTGTTATTACGTCTGGTATGAAATATTTTATACCATCGCTTAGTAGACTGTTGTTTGCTTTGGTAAAGTTTTTTATAATATTTATTCCTTTGAGGGTGTCAGTTCCAGCAGTTACTTCAAACAAGACTGATTTTTGGTCTGGGAGGGCATCAGCCATGGGGAAGTACAGAACCCCCCCCCCAGGTTGGTGAGTACTATGTCTAGAACATTAGAACTCCTACTGGGGATGCAGACTATCTGTTCCAGAGCATTTGTGTTAAAGTCCAGGAACCTCTGGATGAGTGTGTTTTTACTTGTGTATGTCCCCCAGTCTGTGGAAGGATAGTTAAAATCTCCTATGACTAAGGTGCTGGGCTGTATGGCGAGGGATTCCAGTAAGCCGAGGTAGCTGGTGTGCTTATCCTGGTTCATGGTGGGGGAATCTATAGCTAGCAATAATGGGGTATGGTACTTTCCCTAAAGTTAATTGGACATGGAGTAGTTTGAGACAGTCATGCTGTTTGACCAGTGTCAAAGTGTATTTGATTTTAATGAAGATGGATACACCTCCACCTTGGCTCCTACACACTCATTTTGAGTTCTGAATGTGTGGAAGGCATTGTAGCCTTGCACGGTCGAGGTGCTCTCAACAGCCTTTAACCATATCTCAGTAACTGCACATATGTCAGCATCCTCTAATGTGAGGAGTGCTTCCATGGAGTTCAGTTTCATGTTTAAACTCCTAACATTAAGCAGCATGATCTTGAGTTTGTCTCAATCAAATTTTGTTACACTGGAAAATTTGTTGTTTTGACATTGCCTAAGAAAGGGACTATGGGGGAGGCAAGGGCCTTTGCCAGTATCTGAAAGCCTAGGGGGACAGGTGCAAACTATCCCTAGCAAAGTAGGAAGGTCTGTCTACTATATCCTCCCAGGCTAAGAGATACTAGATCCTCCTGGAATGACATCAGAATCTGAGCCAATTGTTGAAGTCAATCATTTTATGTTTATATTGTGGCATCATCCTGGGTAAGGGTAGGATACCGCTTAGGGTTAAGTACATACCTGTTTGGGACATATAATCAGAGAGTTCCATTATATCTCTCTTCATATAGACAAGAGAGGTACGTTTCAAGTCATTCACTCCAACATGGACTATGACAAAGTCATAACAGTACTTGTTCTTGAGTGACTTGAGTGGATGCCTGATTTTTTGGATCCTGGCACCTGATAAGCAGCTGACTGTGACCTTCTCCTTGTCCAGTCTAGTGAGGAGGACATCTGTGTGACTCACTGTGAAGTCACCTATGACCAAGACATTTGATTTATTTTGCCTTAGGGGCTTATTCATTGAGACACGTGTGTGTGTGTGTGTGTGTGTGTGTGTGCGCGTGTGTGTGTGTGTGTGTGTGTGTGTGTGTGTGTGTGTGTGTGTGTGTGTGTGTGTGTGTGTGTGTGTGTGTGTGTGTGTGTGTGTGTGTTTGTGTGCGTGTGTGTTGTTATGTGCAGTGGATTCTTTTTGCTTAATGGTGAGTGTGGGTGGTGTGCATTTGAGAGGTGTCTGTTCTTTTGGAAGGCTTTTAGTGAGTACTTCCACATATGTAGGTTTATGTGGCATGACCTTAATTTGTGTGAGAGGTGAGGTTTGCGTGAGAGGTGAAGTGTGTGTGCTGACAACCTGTTTGATGTCTAGTTTGTTTTTACATTAGAGAATTGACTCCAATTCCAGAGTGTATTTGCATCTCTCACATAGAGTGTTAGTTTGTTTAGGAGTAAATTTGTCTCTCTCTCTCTCTCTCTCTCTCTCTCACACACACACACACACACACACACACTCATGTGTGTGTGTGTGTGTGTGTGTGTGTGTATATATATATATATATATATATATATATATATATATATATATGTATATATATATATATATATATATATATATATATAAAGTTGTTCGTTATCACTACATATTTGCAATTTTATGATTGCCTAGTTTTTATGCTATCACTGTGTAAGTTGTTAGAAAGTTTGCCAAAAGATGATAAATGATAAATATAAGAGGTCATCAACAAGTTAAAATCGAATGAGCAATATTATAGCATATATTAGAAAATATATAGATTTGAGTTATAAATGGGGAGGGAGTGCTCAGATAAGCAAGGTTAGCATCTAGCATTTGAGCAGACTAAATTCACTTTGATGGTCATTACTTAAGAATATATTAAAGTGGATGCCATCTAATGCAGTTTGCAAACATATCTATAGATCAGGTCCCAACTTTAGTGGGCACCTGTAATGCATCTCTGTATTGGTTAGGCAGTGTGCACCCTTTTGGAGATACCAACAGTGGCTGAAAGATGCTTGCTCTGACCAGTATACTTCTACTGGACCTAGTAGTCTCCGGATGGCAAGGAGGTATTTGCCCACAATTCTTTAGAAGCACACCCCCAATGAATTCCATTTTATAGGGAGTGTTCTCAAGCAGCTACATAAAGGTACTGGATATACTTGACCTCTGTACAATGGTTTCATAGACGTGATTCTAGCCTCTGTCCAGTGGTGTCATAGCTATGATTCTAGCCTCTGTCCAATGGTTTCATAACCATGATTCTAGCTTCTGTACAATGGTTTCATAGACGTGATTCTAGCCTCTCTCCAGTGGTTTCATAGCTCTGATTCTAGCCTCTGTCCAGTAATTTCATTGTCGTGGTTCTAGCCTCTGTCCAATGGCTTCATAGCCATGATTCAAGTATTTGTTTTTTATTCTGTTATTCCTCCCCATGGCTGCATGTTTTTAAAGGCTGTAAACAGGCTGCTGGGTTTATTTATGACAGTATTAAGTAGCAGTTGTATCTCGGCCTCTCCTTTAATGATTGTCTAAAATGGTGGTAAATGTCAGTTTTAGTTTATTTTCTCAAGCTGTTAGCCTCTCAACAACAGCAGCCCCTGAATATGTAAGTTATATGATGTACACATTGCCATCTTCCCACTGTGCTTTAGTAAATGGAGTCGCTGTCTGCACAGAGACTGCATCTTCCTGCTACTCTCTGTATTCCACTCAAGTAGCTCTGAAATCGATTGTGTCATCCATATGTTCAATGTGCTGTATTTTATCCTATGTTTCTCCCATGTCATGCCTGAAAAGAAACTTTGTCATGTAAGAGGGAAATCAGTTCATTGTTTTAATGTTCAAATTAATTTTTGAACATATTACATATATAGAAATATTTTGGGTTTTTTTTTTTTTTGGTTCATTTTGCATAACTCTATCTACTCAGCTATAGGTATTTGTTTGTTTTTTTTTTAAGTAAACTAGTAAACATGGATACTATTAATCCATTACTTCTCATGGGTGGAACTGCTTTGGCTCCAGTGGACTCATGCTATGATGATCCATATTATTTGCCTCAAGAGTGTTGGTCAGCTTTTTTTGAAATTATAAAGTTTTACTTCAATACGGAAATGGCATGGCAAGAGCTGAAGTTATGACACGTATTTAAAGCGGTGCACTGTCCACACGTGGATGTAGATGGTTGACATTCTAGCAGAACAGCATATGTTACAACTGCAAGCTTCCCTAGCAACAAGCTTTCTTAATAAAAATTGGTTACTGTAAATTTTGCTTATAGTAATGTTTACTATAAAGTGCAACACTTCTAAAATCATACACTAGTATTTTATTGTCTATACAGATATGTCAAAATGTGTCTATATCATACAGTGATATCATATTTTGTTTTTTCTAATTATATCTTATATATGTGGGCATTACAGTAATATCATATTTTTCTTTTGCTGAAGATTGTATCTTAAGCTTCTTTTTCTCTTTCAGCTGTTCCCGTTAGGGATCACCACAGTGGATCATCTGTTTCCATTTCTTCCTGTCCTCTGCGTCTTGCTCTGTCACACCAACCACCTGCATGTCCTCTCTCACCACATCCATAAACCTTATCTTAGGCCTTCCTCTTTTCCTGTTACCTGGCAGTTCCATCCTTAGCATCCTTTTCCCAATATTCCCAGCATCCCTCCTCAGCACATGTCCAAACCAATGCAATCTCGCCTCTCTGACTTTGTCTCCAAACCGTCCAACCTGAGCTGACCCTCTGATATACTGATTCCTAATCCTGTCCATCCTTGTCACACCCAGTGCAAATCTTAACTTCTTTAACTCTGCCACTTCCAGCTCTGACTCCTGCCCTTTCTTCTTCACCTCTCTTCCACACTCACCATTACTCTGAACTGTTGAGCCCAAGTACTTAAACTCATCCACCTTCGCCAACTCTACTCCCTGCATCCTCACCATTCCTCTGTCCTCCCTCTTATTCATGCACATATATTCTGTCTTAGTCCTGCTGACCTTCATTCCTCTCCTCTCTAGAACATATCTCCACCTCTCCAGGGTCTCCTCAACCTGGTCCCTACTCTCACTACAGATCACAATGTCATCTGCAAACATCATAGTCCATGGGGCCTCCTGTCTGATCTCGTCTGTCAACCTGTCCATCACCATCGCAAATAAGAAAGGGCTCAGAGCTGATCCTTGATGTAATCCCACCTCCACCTTAAACGCATCTGTCACTCCCACTGCAGACTTCACCACTGTCACACTACCCTCGTACATATCCTGTACCACTCTTACATACTTCTCTGCCACTCCTGACTCTCTCATACAATACCACAACTCCTGTCTAGGCACCCTATCATATGCTTTCTCCAAGTCCACAAAGACATAATGCAACTCCTTCTGCCCTTCTTTATAGTTCTCCATCAACACTCTCAGAGCAAACACTGCATCTGTAGTGCTCTTTCCCGACATGAAACCATACTGCTGATCACTAATGTTAAGCTGCATGTGTGCATATGTGTGAAATGCATTTTTCTTTGCACAACAAGTGTGTATGCCCCTATTTTAAATTCAGTTTAAGTCAATAGGGGCAACAATCAAGTGGTTTCTGTGCAAAGAAGAAATGATTTTTGTAACAGCGATAAGACACTATTTATTAACATCTTTACTGTCTATAGTAAGGCTAATGGCAATTGTTTAATTAGGAACTGGTATATTTTTAGGAAAGATAATTCCATTTTATGCAAATTTAGGCCAGAAACCAACTATTGTTTACAAGAAAGAAATTGTTTACAAGAAATATATTCATTAAAGGATTGGTTAGAACATGACAAATCCAGTTCTGATTATTTACAAATGAGAAAAATGGGCATGTTCAAAGGTTTACTATTACAAGGTCGAACAGCACTCCTTCGACTGTACTATAGTCGACAATGGAAGGTCGTAAATGTCGAATATGAAGTCAAAAATCAATCTAGGAACGGTGTTAACATGGGTTGAGGTAGGTGTTCGTATTATTCTGAACTACAAACATCTCCCCTACCTCGACCCATGTTGAAACCCATTCCTAGATTGTTTTTTTGAGTTCGCGATTATCAGTTTCGACCTTCCGTTGTCGACTATACTACAGTCGAAGGAGTGCCGTTCGACCTTGTAATAGTAAACCTGTTCAAATGCGGAAGTTGTCCGCAGTGTTCTTATGTAATGAGAACTAGTAGTTATACTGTTTGTAATAAAACTTTCCACATAAGGGGGCATTTTACTTGCAATTCTAAGCAAGTGGTCTGTTTAGCCTGCTGTCAAGTGTGTACTACATTTAGTGTAGAAAATACCAGCAGGAAGTTAAAAAAACAGAATTTATGCACATGTTCATGATATTATGAATACGAAGACAAGTAGTACCCTATAGACCTATTCAAATTTTCAAGGATCACTGTTTTTTTTTTTTTTTTGTAGTACTTGAACAAGTTGTAAATGATGCAAGAGGGTTTATTATGGAGGAACATCTTAATAAATGTGAACTTAGATGGCAACTAAAATTTAATGCTACAACTAACCAGGACTTAATGATTCAGTTTCAATTCATTTTATACTAAAACTGAAGCATTTTGAAGTACAAATTGTGTTTAGTCAATCATTGGCAACTAGCAGCCATTGGTTCTGAAAGTACATGTCATGCATTATGTTTGGTATTTTAAACGTGGAAGCTTTAATATTTTTAGTTCTGATGAAGTTTCTAACTTATACGTAACAAAAGCTCTTAAATCTGGTTAATAAAAATTGAATATACTTCATAGTCTTGTTTCTTGGTACCACTGGATTGTGTGAAACAAATAAGCATGCAGATGACACCAAATTGGTTTGACAATTACATCTGTAGATAACCAGTGTAATATGCAAAAATAACTGAACAGCTTGCTCTCTTATATATCTTGTAATAATATGGGATTTTATAGGGGAAAAAAAAACTAAGGTCATTCATTTGGTTCATCAGACTGGGAATATCCCTGTGCTATAATTCTGTCCTGCAATAATTTAACTGTATTAGGCATTTGGACATAAATATTGATAAGTACTTGAGCTTTGACTATCGCTAAGGGATGTAACCAAGAGACGCTACTGTGAGATCAGGAATATTTTACATACACTTGTAGGATGTTGGTTTCATTATATAAAGCAGTGCTTAGATCCATCTGATATTTTTAGTATGGTCAAATAGTTAGATTGGAAAGGACTCCATGATATTATATTTTACAGATTAAAGATGTAAAGTACATAACTTACAAGAAATGACCGTAGAGAGTCTCCTGTTTACCACTGCATACAGGCTATTTAGAGGAGATTTAATTATTATCTTTAAACACATGTAAGTCTGATCATATGGAGCTGCTAATTGGACTAATGTGTGAACCCATGACTTTGAGACAAGAAATAACAACATGTTTGTTGAGACTTCCCAGGGCAATTTAGTTTATTGGCAAAATATTTTTACAGTAGGTAGAACCTAATGCCTCCTAGAATAAGGATGGTTTTATTGCTCTATTTTAAATGACATTTAGACGATTGGCTGGGAGATAAGATATGTGACCTAGTATTTCCTGGGCAGCAAACTCTCTGAAGGCCTATCTAGTATTTGAGTTTGAAAAGGCTGAACATATTAACATCCATTAAACTGAACTTAACACATCTGGTTTTATTAGCAGTTCATTTGATATTGTAGATAACATTTGACATCATAGAAACCTACATTTTTGTTTGGCTACATTAGTGGCAATTGGCTGTTAAATTATTATTTTTTATTATGTTATTTTCATTTTAAGATATGTTTATGATCTTGTTTCCACAGACAGTGTGCTCTGAAAACATATCACTATTTTAATATCTATAAAACTTTGGTATTATTGTATTAAAATACCGTTTACCTTTAAATCGCTTAGCAAATAAGCACTAAAATAAACTTGAACTTGTACATTTACCAGAGCAATCAATGCAGCTAATGATTTAAATACTTGTGCTATTAATCGTGTTAGTGTTTACACTGGGCTACAGATTCTTGTTTATTTTTTGTGTTACCTATTTGTTGACTGGGTAAGCCCACTGGGAACACTGTCTGGTTACTTGACCTGCTCAGATTCAAACAGTAGGCAAATGAAGGTAGAAGAAATCAAACCCTGTACCCTGGGCACAGGAAGCAGCTTAGATCGTAAATATAGGCATATTTTAATATTTCAGGTTTTGAACTTACTAATTCACAGCTTTCTATTATCTGAAATGGTCCAATGCATATTTTAATATATGAGTCTCTGAGCTTACTAATTCACATATTCATCTTCCCATAAAAGGTCTACACACTGAGATGTCATAAGTTCTTTGATTTACTTAACTGCTGCTGTAATGTGAATTTACAAATATGTTTTTGCCTTATTCTCAATGGTAGGAAATTAACAGAGTAAGCTATCAAAATCTTTGCCCAACCCACATCCCTTGTTGGTGACTTTTTTCTTATTTATTATGTTCTAAATTATGGCAAGTACCAGCTAAGTGTGTCCTGCGATGTACTCATGCAGAGCAGATTGCTGTTACACAGTTAAAAAGAGTGATCATATTGTTATTAATGGTGGTGGGGTGGTTGTGACTTCTTTAGGTTAGAAGTAGTGGAATGTATTCCAGCCACTGAAACTACTTACACTTTCATGCTTTGGCCACACGTGGCCTTTAGTCGACCACATAGATCAGATCTTATATAGGCTATTGGTTGAACAAAGTTGTCCACCTTTATTCATATGATATCCTGTTACTTCTGGTCTTCCTAAGATATGTTGATGGTCAATAACAGGTTCAGTTTTATTGAAGATGTACCGCTTTATGTTGACTCTGTTTAGAACAAGTGTGTACTGCTGACACATTCTGTAATTAATGATGATGTTCATCGTGTTTCACTGTTGCAGTCATTACAATTGGGTTATCCTGCTGGCAGGCTACCCGCAGTCGGCCCGAGTTCCAAAGTCTAGGTCCAGCGTCGGTTGCTGTCGCCTCCTCCCTGACGTCAGTGCACCAGGGGTATAAAAGATGCAGCCGACACCATTTTCTTCATTCTTTCTTGTCGAGCAGTGCCCAAAGCAAAAGCAGTTCGCAAGTGCCGGTCAGCCGACTCCTGAGATTTTCAAATTCGAATTTCAGATCCGAAGTCTTCATTAAAGCTAAGTACCCCGTTGGGGAAACTTTTTTCTTGCTTCAGACCGATGTCAGAAAAAGTTAATAATTGTATTTCTTGTGGGAAGCAAATACCTCATAAGAATTTTCATTCTTACTGTATTCCTTGCCTAGGCCCTGACCACAACGTTGCTAGCTGTCGGTTTTGTGCTAGATTTAAACAACGCACTATTAAGCGTCGGTACGATTTTGCATTTCATTACTTTGGCAGAAGATTCAATCACATAATGCCGTCGGACCAGCCGATTACCGGAGTTTATAAAAAGTGCAAAGAAAAAGAAAAGGACAGGCATCTGAGGTCCAAAACCGACGACGAGGCTTCCGCTAGGCTTATCGCCGGTTCTCAGTGAGGCACTTTCACAACCCCTGATGCCCGCTACCTCAGAGCCACAGACCGCTTCCAACTCCCACATGGAGCTGACAAAGCCACTGGAAACTCAAGGTATTGGACACTCAGAAACTATTCCCTCAGATGGGTCCGGAGCCGCTGAGCAGGCATCGGCTTCTGCGGGTGTTTTCAGGCCTACACAGTTATATGTGAAACCAACTTCAGCCTCAAAGGCAAAGACTAAAGCAGCTCTAAAGACAAAGAAACAAGTACAGCATTCTCCTGGACAGGCCACCATGCCTAAAAAACAGATGCTTAAAATGGCCGAAGACGTAATTACTTTGATCAGGGGTTCCCATCCCCCTTCTGATAAGAGGCCTAGGCAAGAGATAGAATATGAATCTTCAGATCAGGTTTCCATTTCTTCTGATTTCTCTTCTGAACAGGAATATTCTCTTCCTCCCTATGAGGACTCTGATGCTGAAGAATCTATCCCTTCAGCCTCTCCTCCTGAGGATTATTCTTTTGGGGAGACCCTGCATACTATGAGGGAGCATTTCCACTGGGAGAGCCAAGATTACACAGACTCCAAGAAAAGGCTCAGGGACTTCTTTTTATTACCTCAGCACAGGCCCCTTGCTATCCTTCCTGTTTTAGACATTGTAGATTATGTATTTTCAGAGTCTGGCCTGTCTCCTGACTCTTTACCACCAGCTCCTGTTAAGCCAGACAGATACTACAGGGTTCCTGATTCACATAAATTTCTTTATAAAATCCTGCTGCTGACTCAGAAACTATCTCTCAGGATCCCAAAGGGGTCAAGGCTTCCACTGCAAAAAACCCTATCCCCTCTGATAGGGATTCAAGGGCCCTGGACAGATGGGGGAAAAAGATTTATACTTCTGTTACCTTGGCTGTAAGAGCTTTAAATTGCCAGTTTCATATGCTTAGATATCAGCAATATCTTGTGTCACTGCTTAAACTGAAAATGTTGACAAATTCAGAATGTGCAGAAAACAAAGAAATGCAGGATTTATTGCATGCAGCTAAACAAGTGGGAAAGCATACTTTGCAATGTGGTTTTGATTATCTAGAGGCCTCCTGCAGGGCCGCTGTTACAGGTTCTGTCAGGAGGCATGCTTGGTTAAAAGAATAGAATCTGCCTGATCATGTTAAAGCAAAACTATTAGATGCTCCATTACAGCATGATACCTTGTTTGGTGTTAAAGCAGAAGAGGTGTTAAAGAAAATGGAGGACAAGGCTAAGTCTATGCAAACAGTCAAGGATTTCTTGCAGGTACAGCCTCCCAGATTTAGCAGGAACTGGCCTACAAATAATTGGTCCTTTCCAGTGTCAGACAGGCCACAAAGAGGCAGATACAGATGCCCCAGAGGCAGATCACAACCCCAAAGCTCATGCAGGCCTAAACAATGGGGTGCTTCTACCTCCAAAAGCAGAGAGGAAAAATCACAGCCATACAGGAAACAGTCTCAATGACTTTCTCCTGCCAGCACCAAGCACTTATCTTCTGGCAGCCCCTTTGGGGGGGAAACTAGCACTTTTTTCACAAAGTTGGCAGATGATCACCCAGGACAAATGGGTCTTAAATATCATATCACAAGGCTGCAGGTTCCACTTTCACACCCTGCCAAGGCCAAACGGTATGCCAGACCTGCCACGCAATCAATGGCAGAGGCAAAAACAAGTTTCATCCCTCATGGACATGAGAGCCATTCAGCTAGTACCACAGCAAGAGCAGGGACTAGGATTCTACTCAAGGCTATTCTTGGTGCCCAGAAAGGACAAAGCCTGGAGACCAATACTGGACCTGTCTATCCTAAACACATTCCTGGATATTCCAAAATTCAAAATGTTAACTCTGCAGCAGCTTCTGCCCATGCTGGGCAAGAAGGCTTGGCTTGTGACATTAGACCTAAAAGAGGCATACCTGCATGTCCCAATCAGACAATCATGCAGAAGATACCTCAGATTTATAGCTGGCTCTATGCACTACCAATTCTGTGCACTGCCCTTTGGCTTATCTACTGCGCACAGGGTCTTCACAAAATGCCTGGCACCAGTAATTGCATTTTGCAGACAAAGAGGAATACAAATATATCCTTACTTGGACGACTGCCTTATTCGAGCAGAGAACAAGGACATTCTACTACAGCATCTGGCATTTGTAAAAAGATTACTAACAGGTCTAAGGTACAGTAAACGAAAAGAAATCAAAACTCGTACCCTCTCAAGAGATAATATTCCTGGATTCAAGCTTAAATACAACTGCCCAGATGGCTTATCTTACGCCAGACAAACAGACAACTGACTACTTATTTCAAAATGTTGGCAGCAAAGACCCAGTTATCTGCAAGACAAATTCTGCAGGCCTTGGGTTTCATGGCATCCTGCATTCTGCTAATTCCATATGCAACACTGCATATGAGGAAACTTCAATGGTATGTAAAAAGTGTTTGAACTCAACATTGCCACAGCCTGGAAACAATAATTACCCTCATTCCCTGCCAGCAACAGGAGTTTCGATGGTGGGCAAAAGTCTGTCACCACAACACGGGACAGCCATTCACCTTACCCACAGCCAGGCAGACATTGACAACAGATGCATCAGATTATGCCTGGGGGACCCATATGGCAGGAAGATGTATTCAGGGCACATGGTCCGCAAGTCAAATGCATCTACATATCAATCAAAAAAGATGCTAGCTGTTCAGAATGCCCTGACAGCCTTCAAGGATCGACTTCATTCAGGACAACTACTGATAAAGACGGACAATACTACAGTCATGTGGTACATAAACAAGCAGGGAGGCACACATTCCTACCCCCTCTGCAGGCTAGCCATGAACTTGTGGGACACAGCATTGACTTACCAAGTACATCTGCAAGCACAATTCCTGCCAGGAAGGAAACTTTGTCATGTAAGAGGGAAATCAGTTCATTGTTTTAATGTTCAAATTAATTTTTGAACATATTACATATATAGAAATATTTTGGGTTTTTTTTTTTTTTGGTTCATTTTGCATAACTCTATCTACTCAGCTATAGGTATTTGTTTGTTTTTTTTTTAAGTAAACTAGTAAACATGGATACTATTAATCCATTACTTCTCATGGGTGGAACTGCTTTGGCTCCAGTGGACTCATGCTATGATGATCCATATTATTTGCCTCAAGAGTGTTGGTCAGCTTTTTTTGAAATTATAAAGTTTTACTTCAATACGGAAATGGCATGGCAAGAGCTGAAGTTATGACACGTATTTAAAGCGGTGCACTGTCCACACGTGGATGTAGATGGTTGACATTCTAGCAGAACAGCATATGTTACAACTGCAAGCTTCCTAGCAACAAGCTTTCTTAATAAAAATTGGTTACTGTAAATTTTGCTTATAGTAATGTTTACTATAAAGTGCAACACTTCTAAAATCATACACTAGTATTTTATTGTCTATACAGATATGTCAAAATGTGTCTATATCATACAGTGATATCATATTTTGTTTTTTCTAATTATATCTTATATATGTGGGCATTACAGTAATATCATATTTTTCTTTTGCTGAAGATTGTATCTTAAGCTTCTTTTCTCTTTCAGCTGTTCCGTTAGGGATCACCACAGTGGATCATCTGTTTCCATTTCTTCCTGTCCTCTGCGTCTTGCTCTGTCACACCAACCACCTGCATGTCCTCTCTCACCACATCCATAAACCTTATCTTAGGCCTTCCTCTTTTCCTGTTACCTGGCAGTTCCATCCTTAGCATCCTTTTCCCAATATTCCCAGCATCCCTCCTCAGCACATGTCCAAACCAATGCAATCTCGCCTCTCTGACTTTGTCTCCAAACCGTCCAACCTGAGCTGACCCTCTGATATACTGATTCCTAATCCTGTCCATCCTTGTCACACCCAGTGCAAATCTTAACTTCTTTAACTCTGCCACTTCCAGCTCTGACTCCTGCCCTTTCTTCTTCACCTCTCTTCCACACTCACCATTACTCTGAACTGTTGAGCCCAAGTACTTAAACTCATCCACCTTCGCCAACTCTACTCCCTGCATCCTCACCATTCCTCTGTCCTCCCTCTTATTCATGCACATATATTCTGTCTTAGTCCTGCTGACCTTCATTCCTCTCCTCTCTAGAACATATCTCCACCTCTCCAGGGTCTCCTCAACCTGGTCCCTACTCTCACTACAGATCACAATGTCATCTGCAAACATCATAGTCCATGGGGCCTCCTGTCTGATCTCGTCTGTCAACCTGTCCATCACCATCGCAAATAAGAAAGGGCTCAGAGCTGATCCTTGATGTAATCCCACCTCCACCTTAAACGCATCTGTCACTCCCACTGCAGACTTCACCACTGTCACACTACCCTCGTACATATCCTGTACCACTCTTACATACTTCTCTGCCACTCCTGACTCTCTCATACAATACCACAACTCCTGTCTAGGCACCCTATCATATGCTTTCTCCAAGTCCACAAAGACATAATGCAACTCCTTCTGCCCTTCTTTATAGTTCTCCATCAACACTCTCAGAGCAAACACTGCATCTGTAGTGCTCTTTCCCGACATGAAACCATACTGCTGATCACTAATGTTAAGCTGCATGTGTGCATATGTGTGAAATGCATTTTTCTTTGCACAACAAGTGTGTATGCCCCTATTTTAAATTCAGTTTAAGTCAATAGGGGCAACAATCAAGTGGTTTCTGTGCAAAGAAGAAATGATTTTTGTAACAGCGATAAGACACTATTTATTAACATCTTTACTGTCTATAGTAAGGCTAATGGCAATTGTTTAATTAGGAACTGGTATATTTTTAGGAAAGATAATTCCATTTTATGCAAATTTAGGCCAGAAACCAACTATTGTTTACAAGAAAGAAATTGTTTACAAGAAATATATTCATTAAAGGATTGGTTAGAACATGACAAATCCAGTTCTGATTATTTACAAATGAGAAAAATGGGCATGTTCAAAGGTTTACTATTACAAGGTCGAACAGCACTCCTTCGACTGTACTATAGTCGACAATGGAAGGTCGTAAATGTCGAATGTCGAAGTCAAAAAATCAATCTAGGAACGGTGTTAACATGGGTTGAGGTAGGTGTTCGTATTATTCTGAACTACAAACATCTCCCCTACCTCGACCCATGTTGAAACCCATTCCTAGATTGTTTTTTTGAGTTCGCGATTATCAGTTTCGACCTTCCGTTGTCGACTATACTACAGTCGAAGGAGTGCCGTTCGACCTTGTAATAGTAAACCTGTTCAAATGCGGAAGTTGTCCGCAGTGTTCTTATGTAATGAGAACTAGTAGTTATACTGTTTGTAATAAAACTTTCCACATAAGGGGGCATTTTACTTGCAATTCTAAGCAAGTGGTCTGTTTAGCCTGCTGTCAAGTGTGTACTACATTTAGTGTAGAAAATACCAGCAGGAAGTTAAAAAAACAGAATTTATGCACATGTTCATGATATTATGAATACGAAGACAAGTAGTACCCTATAGACCTATTCAAATTTTCAAGGATCACTGTTTTTTTTTTTTGTAGTACTTGAACAAGTTGTAAATGATGCAAGAGGGTTTATTATGGAGGAACATCTTAATAAATGTGAACTTAGATGGCAACTAAAATTTAATGCTACAACTAACCAGGACTTAATGATTCAGTTTCAATTCATTTTATACTAAAACTGAAGCATTTTGAAGTACAAATTGTGTTTAGTCAATCATTGGCAACTAGCAGCCATTGGTTCTGAAAGTACATGTCATGCATTATGTTTGGTATTTTAAACGTGGAAGCTTTAATATTTTTAGTTCTGATGAAGTTTCTAACTTATACGTAACAAAAGCTCTTAAATCTGGTTAATAAAAATTGAATATACTTCATAGTCTTGTTTCTTGGTACCACTGGATTGTGTGAAACAAATAAGCATGCAGATGACACCAAATTGGTTTGACAATTACATCTGTAGATAACCAGTGTAATATGCAAAAATAACTGAACAGCTTGCTCTCTTATATATCTTGTAATAATATGGGATTTTATAGGGGAAAAAAAAACTAAGGTCATTCATTTGGTTCATCAGACTGGGAATATCCCTGTGCTATAATTCTGTCCTGCAATAATTTAACTGTATTAGGCATTTGGACATAAATATTGATAAGTACTTGAGCTTTGACTATCGCTTAAGGGATGTAACCAAGAGACGCTACTGTGAGATCAGGAATATTTTACATACACTTGTAGGATGTTGGTTTCATTATATAAAGCAGTGCTTAGATCCATCTGATATTTTTAGTATGGTCAAATAGTTAGATTGGAAAGGACTCCATGATATTATATTTTACAGATTAAAGATGTAAAGTACATAACTTACAAGAAATGACCGTAGAGAGTCTCCCTGTTTACCACTGCATACAGGCTATTTAGAGGAGATTTAATTATTATCTTTAAACACATGTAAGTCTGATCATATGGAGCTGCTAATTGGACTAATGTGTGAACCCATGACTTTGAGACAAGAAATAACAACATGTTTGTTGAGACTTCCCCAGGGCAATTTAGTTTATTGGCAAAATATTTTTACAGTAGGTAGAACCTAATGCCTCCTAGAATAAGGATGGTTTTATTGCTCTATTTTAAATGACATTTAGACGATTGGCTGGGAGATAAGATATGTGACCTAGTATTTCCTGGGCAGCAAACTCTCTGAAGGCCTATCTAGTATTTGAGTTTGAAAAGGCTGAACATATTAACATCCATTAAACTGAACTTAACACATCTGGTTTTATTAGCAGTTCATTTGATATTGTAGATAACATTTGACATCATAGAAACCTACATTTTTGTTTGGCTACATTAGTGGCAATTGGCTGTTAAATTATTATTTTTTATTATGTTATTTTCATTTTAAGATATGTTTATGATCTTGTTTCCACAGACAGTGTGCTCTGAAAACATATCACTATTTTAATATCTATAAAACTTTGGTATTATTGTATTAAAATACCGTTTTACCTTTAAATCGCTTAGCAAATAAGCACTAAAATAAACTTGAACTTGTACATTTACCAGAGCAATCAATGCAGCTAATGATTTAAATACTTGTGCTATTAATCGTGTTAGTGTTTACACTGGGCTACAGATTCTTGTTTATTTTTTGTGTTACCTATTTGTTGACTGGGTAAGCCCACTGGGAACACTGTCTGGTTACTTGACCTGCTCAGATTCAAACAGTAGGCAAATGAAGGTAGAAGAAATCAAACCCTGTACCCTGGGCACAGGAAGCAGCTTAGATCGTAAATATAGGCATATTTTAATATTTCAGGTTTTGAACTTACTAATTCACAGCTTTCTATTATCTGAAATGGTCCAATGCATATTTTAATATATGAGTCTCTGAGCTTACTAATTCACATATTCATCTTCCCATAAAAAAGGTCTACACACTGAGATGTCATAAGTTCTTTGATTTACTTAACTGCTGCTGTAATGTGAATTTACAAATATGTTTTTGCCTTATTCTCAATGGTAGGAAATTAACAGAGTAAGCTATCAAAATCTTTGCCCAACCCACATCCCTTGTTGGTGACTTTTTTCTTATTTATTATGTTCTAAATTATGGCAAGTACCAGCTAAGTGTGTCCTGCGATGTACTCATGCAGAGCAGATTGCTGTTACACAGTTAAAAAGAGTGATCATATTGTTATTAATGGTGGTGGGGTGGTTGTGACTTCTTTAGGTTAGAAGTAGTGGAATGTATTCCAGCCACTGAAACTACTTACACTTTCATGCTTTGGCCACACGTGGCCTTTAGTCGACCACATAGATCAGATCTTATATAGGCTATTGGTTGAACAAAGTTGTCCACCTTTATTCATATGATATCCTGTTACTTCTGGTCTTCCTAAGATATGTTGATGGTCAATAACAGGTTCAGTTTTATTGAAGATGTACCGCTTTATGTTGACTCTGTTTAGAACAAGTGTGTACTGCTGACACATTCTGTAATTAATGATGATGTTCATCGTGTTTCACTGTTGCAGTCATTACAATTGGGTTATCCTGCTGGCAGGCTACCCAGTCGGCCCGAGTTCCAAAGTCTAGGTCCAGCGTCGGTTGCTGTCGCCTCCTCCCTGACGTCAGTGCACCAGGGGTATAAAAGATGCAGCCGACACCATTTTCTTCATTCTTTCTTGTCGAGCAGTGCCCAAAGCAAAAGCAGTTCGCAAGTGCCGGTCAGCCGACTCCTGAGATTTTCAAATTCAATTTCAGATCCGAAGTCTTCATTAAAGCTAAGTACCCCGTTGGGGAAACTTTTTTCTTGCTTCAGACCGATGTCAGAAAAAGTTAATAATTGTATTTCTTGTGGGAAGCAAATACCTCATAAGAATTTTCATTCTTACTGTATTCCTTGCCTAGGCCCTGACCACAACGTTGCTAGCTGTCGGTTTTGTGCTAGATTTAAACAACGCACTATTAAGCGTCGGTACGATTTTGCATTTCATTACTTTGGCAGAAGATTCAATCACATAATGCCGTCGGACCAGCCGATTACCGGAGTTTATAAAAAGTGCAAAGAAAAAGAAAAGGACAGGCATCTGAGGTCCAAAACCGACGACGAGGCTTCCGCTAGGCTTATCGCCGGTTCTCAGTGAGGCACTTTCACAACCCCTGATGCCCGCTACCTCAGAGCCACAGACCGCTTCCAACTCCCACATGGAGCTGACAAAGCCACTGGAAACTCAAGGTATTGGACACTCAGAAACTATTCCCTCAGATGGGTCCGGAGCCGCTGAGCAGGCATCGGCTTCTGCGGGTGTTTTCAGGCCTACACAGTTATATGTGAAACCAACTTCAGCCTCAAAGGCAAAGACTAAAGCAGCTCTAAAGACAAAGAAACAAGTACAGCATTCTCCTGGACAGGCCACCATGCCTAAAAAACAGATGCTTAAAATGGTCAAGACGTAATTACTTTGATCAGGGGTTCCCATCCCCCTTCTGATAAGAGGCCTAGGCAAGAGATAGAATATGAATCTTCAGATCAGGTTTCCATTTCTTCTGATTTCTCTTCTGAACAGGAATATTCTCTTCCTCCCTATGAGGACTCTGATGCTGAAGAATCTATCCCTTCAGCCTCTCCTCCTGAGGATTATTCTTTTGGGGAGACCCTGCATACTATGAGGGAGCATTTCCACTGGGAGAGCCAAGATTACACAGACTCCAAGAAAAGGCTCAGGGACTTCTTTTTATTACCTCAGCACAGGCCCCTTGCTATCCTTCCTGTTTTAGACATTGTAGATTATGTATTTTCAGAGTCTGGCCTGTCTCCTGACTCTTTACCACCAGCTCCTGTTAAGCCAGACAGATACTACAGGGTTCCTGATTCACATAAATTTCTTTATAAAATCCTGCTGCTGACTCAGAAACTATCTCTCAGGATCCCAAAGGGGTCAAGGCTTCCACTGCAAAAAACCCTATCCCCTCTGATAGGGATTCAAGGGCACTGGACAGATGGGGAAAAAGATTTATACTTCTGTTACCTTGGCTGTAAGAGCTTTAAATTGCCAGTTTCATATGCTTAGATATCAGCAATATCTTGTGTCACTGCTTAAACTGAAAATGTTGACAAATTCAGAATGTGCAGAAAACAAAGAAATGCAGGATTTATTGCATGCAGCTAAACAAGTGGGAAAGCATACTTTGCAATGTGGTTTTGATTATCTAGAGGCCTCCTGCAGGGCCGCTGTTACAGGTTCTGTCAGGAGGCATGCTTGGTTAAAAGAATAGAATCTGCCTGATCATGTTAAAGCAAAACTATTAGATGCTCCATTACAGCATGATACCTTGTTTGGTGTTAAAGCAGAAGAGGTGTTAAAGAAAATGGAGGACAAGGCTAAGTCTATGCAAACAGTCAAGGATTTCTTGCAGGTACAGCCTCCCAGATTTAGCAGGAACTGGCCTACAAAGAATTGGTCCTTTCCAGTGTCAGACAGGCCACAAAGAGGCAGATACAGATGCCCCAGAGGCAGATCACAACCCCAAAGCTCATGCAGGCCTAAACAATGGGGTGCTTCTACCTCCAAAAGCAGAGAGGAAAAATCACAGCCATACAGGAAACAGTCTCAATGACTTTCTCCTGCCAGCACCAAGCACTTATCTTCTGGCAGCCCCTTTGGGGGGGAAACTAGCACTTTTTTCACAAAGTTGGCAGATGATCACCCAGGACAAATGGGTCTTAAATATCATATCACAAGGCTGCAGGTTCCACTTTCACACCCTGCCAAGGCCAAACGGTATGCCAGACCTGCCACGCAATCAATGGCAGAGGCGCAAAAACAAGTTTCATCCCTCATGGACATGAGAGCCATTCAGCTAGTACCACAGCAAGAGCAGGGACTAGGATTCTACTCAAGGCTATTCTTGGTGCCCAGAAAGGACAAAGCCTGGAGACCAATACTGGACCTGTCTATCCTAAACACATTCCTGGATATTCCAAAATTCAAAATGTTAACTCTGCAGCAGCTTCTGCCCATGCTGGGCAAGAAGGCTTGGCTTGTGACATTAGACCTAAAAGAGGCATACCTGCATGTCCCAATCAGACAATCATGCAGAAGATACCTCAGATTTATAGCTGGCTCTATGCACTACCAATTCTGTGCACTGCCCTTTGGCTTATCTACTGCGCACAGGGTCTTCACAAAATGCCTGGCACCAGTAATTGCATTTTGCAGACAAAGAGGAATACAAATATATCCTTACTTGGACGACTGCCTTATTCGAGCAGAGAACAAGGACATTCTACTACAGCATCTGGCATTTGTAAAAAGATTACTAACAGGTCTAAGGTACACAGTAAACGAAAAGAAATCAAAACTCGTACCCTCTCAAGAGATAATATTCCTGGATTCAAGCTTAAATACAACTGCCCAGATGGCTTATCTTACGCCAGACAAACAGACAACTGACTACTTATTTCAAAATGTTGGCAGCAAAGACCCAGTTATCTGCAAGACAAATTCTGCAGGCCTTGGGTTTCATGGCATCCTGCATTCTGCTAATTCCATATGCAACACTGCATATGAGGAAACTTCAATGGTATGTAAAAAGTGTTTGAACTCAACATTGCCACAGCCTGGAAACAATAATTACCCTCATTCCCTGCCAGCAACAGGAGTTTCGATGGTGGGCAAAAGTCTGTCACCACAACACGGGACAGCCATTCACCTTACCCACAGCCAGGCAGACATTGACAACAGATGCATCAGATTATGCCTGGGGGACCCATATGGCAGGAAGATGTATTCAGGGCACATGGTCCGCAAGTCAAATGCATCTACATATCAATCAAAAAAGATGCTAGCTGTTCAGAATGCCCTGACAGCCTTCATGGATCGACTTCATTCAGGACAACTACTGATAAAGACGGACAATACTACAGTCATGTGGTACATAAACAAGCAGGGAGGCACACATTCCTACCCCCTCTGCAGGCTAGCCATGAACTTGTGGGACACAGCATTGACTTACCAAGTACATCTGCAAGCACAATTCCTGCCAGGAAGGACAAATACTCTGGCAGAAGAACTAAGCAGAAACCTACTGGATCCCCATGAGTGGAAATTGGATCCACAAGTCTTCAGCATGATAACAAGGACCTGGGGGTGCCCGGACATAGACCTATTTGCCTCCCCTCACAACTACCAACTACAGAGATTCTGCACAAGAACTTATCACAAGCAAGCATGGAAAGTGGATGCTCTATCTTTCAGCTGGAAAAATCTAACAGTATATGCCTTTCCTCCCCAAGGTACTCCTCAAGGTCAGACAAGAGAAACCAAAAATGATACTGATTGCCCCAGACTGGCCCCGCCAGCACTAGTACCCAATCCTAAAGAGCTTGTCTCAATGCCCAGCTTGGACATTACCTCAAATTCCTCACTTATTGACCCAACAAGACAGTCAGATACTGCACAGACAACTCAGGACCTTAAGCCTGGCAGCATGGCGGATAATGTAGCCATTCAAGACACAGCTCTCTCTAAAGCAGTGATGGATGTTATTTTGGAGACCAGGAGGCCTAGCACCAGAAAATCTTATGCAGAAAAATGGAAGAGATTCTGTGCTTGGAACCAGGCACAAGGTATTGACAAGATTGTTCCAAATATCACATAGATTTTGCAGTACTTAACTGAGATGCTTCATAAAGGCCTTTCCTTTTCATCTATTAAAATTCATGCCTCTGCCATTTCAGCTCATTACAATACAGAACCACCTATTTTTTCTCATCCATTACTAAGGCAGTACCTCAGAGGGGCCAAAAACATAAGACCTCCAAGGAGAGCACCAATACCTGCATGGGACCTCAACTATGTCTTGGAAAAACTCACTGCCTCCGTTTGAGCCAGCCTCTGCAGCTGATATAAAATTCTTATCCTGGAAAACAGCTCTGCTCCTAGCAATAACCTCCACTAGATGAGTCTCAGAGTTACAGGCACTCATGGCTGTGGAACCTTTTATCATTTTCCATCCTGGCAGGGTTTCTCTGAGGACAAACCCTACATTTATGCCTAAGGTAGTGTCCAGTGTGGCCCTTAACCAAACAATTAATTTGCCTACCTTTTATCCAAACCCAAAGAATAAGGGTGAGAGAATTCTGCATTATTTGGACATTCACAGGCAGTGACGCTTCTACTTGGACAGAACCAAAGCTTTCAGAAAGACTGAACAACTTCTAGTGGCATATGCTGCAGGATCACAAAGAAAGCCTATCTCAAAGCAGACTATTTCAAAGTGGATAGGCCACTGCATTCATGTCTGCTATTCACAGCATGGCAAATCAGTGCCTAAGGGCATTAGGCCACATTCAACCAAAGCAGCAGCCACTTCAGCAGCCTTCCTGACATCTTAGAGGCTGCAACTTGGAGTTCAGTACATACTTTTACAAAGCACTATCACTTACCTCTCTACTCTAAATCCAGGGCAGGCTTTGCCACTGCAGTTCTGCAGGGCCTGATAGCCTCTCCTAATAATATTTGGCACCAGCCTCCCAACCTTAGCTTTGGGATTCAACCCAATTGTAATGACTGCAACAGTGAAACACGATGAACATAGTACAGTTGTGTACCTACCATAAATGTAGATGTTCGAGTGTATTCACTGTTGCAGTCCGGGTTACCCTCCCACCATCCCCCTTTTTCTTTGCTGGGCTTATCTGTACTTCTCTATTCTATACAACCTATGTGGTGTATTTGCTTGTAGATGAAGGAAAAGTTGTTTTTTGTGCATGCATGCTTATTGGCTTAATAATTATTGGCATAATTTAGCCAACCATTTTAGGGGCACCTGACATCTGGGGCAAGAAAAACTGAAGAAAATGGCGTCAGCTGCATCTTTTATACCCCTGGTGCACTGACGTCAGGGAGGAGGCGACAGCAACCGACGCCGGACCTAGACTTTGTAACTTAGCCCGACTGCGGGTAGCCTGCCAGCAGGATAACCCAATTGTAATGAATACACTCAAACATTTACATTTATGGTAGGTACACAACTGTACTTTCCTCATTTCACCAGAAAATTTATAGAGCTACAGATGTGAAGCAGCACATGTTTTTCTACATGTTTGATGCTGCAAATGTCTATATCAACATGCTACATGAAATGGCATAGAGAGCACTCTGCAGGCGTACAATGTAAGCATTCTAATGTGAGAGGGTTTATTGCTGAAATGATAAGTCACTTTGATGGAACAACTACTGAAACATAATTTTGATTTATTTTAAAGTGAGTGCATGCCATCAGTACAATGGAACTATTATGAGTTGCATTATCCCATTAAATCATGACACTGTTGTAAGGCAAACTAAAAGCAGTGCTGGTTGCATTTGCTTATTTGTTTATCTATCACATTTGTTAAGTAGAGTAATCCAATTGAGTTATTATAGCCTATTTTCATCAAGGCTGGGGAAAAAAGCTCCAGTTGATGGGCAATAATTATTGATTATACAATATGCACAATTATAAAATGAAATTCTTTGTAGAACAAAAATAACAATGTCTTGTATCAAAAGCTTTATATGTAACAAAAAGAGTAGTCACTAAAAATGTCAATACATTTATACATTTATACTATAATGTGATTCATAATCAGAGGAAAGGAATGATTAAGGTTGAACTATAAAGAGAAAAATATAATTAAGGTTATAGACTGGGACGAGAGAGTATGCTTAATGAAGGAAGGAAAGGAAGGTTTCAGTAAGGAAGAGAAGATTAGAGTGGTCCAAAAAAGGCAGTTTGTAGTGGAGATGAGTAAGATACGTATTGCCTTTGGTTTGATTGGAGGATAGGTGGTAATAGAGGACGTTTAGATGAGCTATAAAATTTGGAAATACATAATTTGAAGCTCTAGCTCTGTGTCTAATGTTTGAGTTGGATGGAGAGGCATAAAGGCAAAGTGTTACAACTTTTTGCCACATATGGAGAATAAGGAGACTCCTTATAATGGTTATTTGATTTGGAGATATTAGATGACTTCATGTTTTTGATCTGAGATGTCTTAAAGGGTTGTGCTATGTGGAGAATTGCATGACTTTTCAGGTTTGTTTAAAATGTTGCATACTAATTTAAATTATAAACATTATAATAGGTGCTGGAATTCTCCAACCAGTTTAGCCTTGAAGCACTCTGCAGTGTTAAGCTATATTTGTGAGGTTGGCATGCAATTATGCTACTTTATAATAGCATTTCTCTTGTTTATGTAGAATGTTTTTCTGCAAAATAGTAAGGATTACAGAGACATACAGTAAACTCGCTGTAAATAGCATCAGCTGCTCAGTTAGGCTGATGTTACTTTATACCATATGCCAAGTTTGTTGTGGGTTTTCTTATAGCATAATTTGTATGTTGATCCAATTTTTAGTTTGTCCTCAATGATAGCATCTAAAGGTTTAAAATAATATATTTGGTAAATGGTGACACATTTTTCTGAGATTATGAGATTATGCAGATTAAAATGCTGGCAGATGATCATTCTAGCATTTTTTTAGAAATAATCTTTACCTAGGCAATCATTCAGTAGACATATTAAGCAAACAAAGGTTAAAAATGTAAGAAATCATTCAACAGACTTATTAAGCAAAAAATAAAAAAAAATCTGTAAAAAGCAGGTTAAAGACTGTTGGATATCTTAGTATATTCATGAGATGAATATTTTTGCACCTAGTCAACAAATAGGATTTTTTTCTGCAGACTCTGTATATTGAATACCTACATTTTAGACATCAGTTAAAAACATGTTTATGCGCCTACTAATAAGATGTGACATGCTGATACCAGAAACTAGGATAACATTAATTTAGTTTTCTGCCATTGGAGTTACCTCCAGAAAGAATACATGGAAGTTACAGAAAATCTGATGTTCATTACAAAAACTGAGTGAGATATAAATATTGCTGCAGATAGGAAACCAAAACCTAAGCATTTTTGTCTTTCTTCAAAATATAAGCCAAAAATAAGGTGATGCATATCAATTTGGCTCAAGTGATACATATGTAGTGTATGTTCAGCTGTACTTATTTCTGAAGAAGTTGTAGGGGTGAAATGTTACAGGAATAAAGTCTGATTGGTCCCATTAGATCATTAGATACGTTTTTGCCTGCTTGTATTTTATTGTTTATTTTTTAATAATAATGTTGAGACAAGCTAATTATTTTTTAACAGCTTTAGTGCTCCATGTAGAAATGTGCTACAACAAGTAAGAGTTTAAGCAACATTCAATTCTAAGTGTAATAAGAGAAAGATACATGCGTTCAGTGCTAGGCTATAGTAGATATATTTATCAAGCAGAGTAAGAACATGCTTTTTTTTGTTACTCTTACATAACAAAAAATCAGTTTGCTTAACACTGAAATTGATTTTATTTCCAAATACTAGATAATAGTTACTGATCAAATGGTGATCTGCTAATGGGCCATTCACTTGAGCGTCTGTTTTTTGTTTTTTTCCTCATAGACTCACAGATGCATATGTTTAAATTTTAAATTTGTATTATACCTTTTTGTTTTCACAGATTCAGAGGAATGCTTTTTCTGTATTTTTTGATCAGAAGTTTTCTATACCACTGGATCCATCTGCACTGGAGGAAAACAGTATGAGATTTTCAGTATTTGGCATTGACGAAGATGAAAGAAATATCAGCACGGGAATAGCAGAACTGAAGCTGTCCGATCTGGACTTAATTATTAGACCCTTCAATGCATGGTTATACTTACAGGATGTAAACAAGGTATTCATCTCTTTTCTACATGAAACTACATAAGCCTCTCTGGTACAATATATAGTTTTTTTAACTCACTAGAAGACTATATTATAAATATGAGGTATGCAGAGGTGTGACATAAACATACTTTGATTGCATGGCCCATTTTATATATAGTCTTTTAAAGTAGTTTTAAAAGCTATAGTGATTATTTAGACTTGGTGTACTAACACTGTAGAACACTGTACTGTCTGACATTCTAACATTGTTATTTAGACTCCGTGTACTAACACTGTAGGAGAACTGTACTGTCCGACACCCTAACATTGTTATTTAGACTCAGTGTACTAACACTGTAGGAGCACTGTACTGTCCGACATTCTAACATTGTTATTTAGACTCAGTGTACTAACACTGTAGAGCACTGTACTGCCCGACACTCTAACACTGTTATTTAGACTCAGTATACTAACACTGTAGAAGCACTGTACTGTTTGACACTCTGACATGTAGCACTGTGACATAATTTCCTGTTGCCAGAAGCCTGTAAAAAAATTTTAAAACAGCAATAAAAAATTACATCACATAGTAGCAGTATACTTACAAAACACCAAGGTACAAAACTTTTTGCAAGTATACTGCTACTATGTGATGTAATTCCTTATTGCTGTTTTAAACATTTGTATAGGCTTCTGGCAACAGGAAATGATGTCACAGTGCTTTGGCTATATAGATGGTTCTTCTCTTTAATGTGACCTTCTGATGAAGCGAGCTATTGTATCATGAAACCTCTTACCCATTTTTATTCTTCCTTTTAAGTTGAATAAATGTAATAACCTACAGCCTTGCTGGCCTGGCACTTTGTTTATTTGGATACTGTGCATGTGTGTATATCTTTAATTTCAGACATTACAAGCAGATCACTTATTGAGTACTACTACATCTGCTGCAGCACAAAAGCTACATAAATATGCCAGCATAAAAATACGCACCTTACCAAACATCCATATAGCCAATATGAATCTCTACTGTGACAGCACTCAATATGTTGATGTCATCATTCACATATATAAAACTCTTAATGAGCTTCAAATAAACAGTAGTACTCAGGAAAAGACAATGACCACAAGAGAGTTCAGAAACTTTATGAAGTTTGCTACTATATATACAAAGTTAGACCCAATAGTCCTCATTGTACACTAGTGTTTGACCTACATCTTATTTGCTACAACCTGTAGCAATAAATACACTGTGCGGCACATATTGTGCAATGTCCACTGAGTCCTACTGATACCTAAGGTACATAGCAATGATCTGATGTTCACATTAAGCACTGGAGCACTGGTTACCTAGTCCACTATTGTAAAGTTAAGGAGCACACACCATAGTTCACTTATGTGCTATTGTGAAGTACTGAACACACATCCTTCCTCAGTAATGCACTATAGTATAGTATAGTAAAGAACATGCACCCTTACTCAGCTATACACAGCTGGAAAATAAGGAATGCATGACCTCAATTAGCTATGCACTATTATAAAGTAAGAAACACACACCCTTACCCAGCTATACACTATTGTAAAATAAGGAACACAAGGCCTTGCTCAGCTGTGCATTATTGTAAAGTAAAGAACACTCACCCTTACTCAGCCATGCAATACAGTAAAGTAAGAATCACACACCATTACTCAGCTATGCACTACTTTAAAGTAAGGAACACACACAATTACTCAGCTACACACTACTGTAAAGTAAGGAATATGCATTCTTGCTAAGCTACGCACTACTGTAAAGTAAGGAACACACACCCTTACTCAGTTATACACTATTGTAATGTGAATAACAGACATCCTTACT
Source organism: Protopterus annectens (assembly GCF_019279795.1). Classification (NCBI taxonomy): domain Eukaryota; kingdom Metazoa; phylum Chordata; order Ceratodontiformes; family Protopteridae; genus Protopterus; species Protopterus annectens. The sequence continues at coordinate 1,237,760,455 of NC_056732.1, read as the reverse complement.
CAGCTATGCACATGGCCTTACTCAGCTATGCATTATTGTAAAGTAAAACACACACCATCATTCAGCTATGCAATACTGTTAAGTAAGGAACACACACCCCTTAATCAGCTATGCACTACTATAAAGTAAGGAACACACACACCCTTACCCAGCTATACACTAATGCAAAATAAGGGTCATAAGGCCTTACTCAGGTATGCATCATTGTAAAGTAAGGAACCAACACCCTTACTCAGCCATGCAGTACTGTAAAGTAAGGAACACACAACCTTACTCAACTATGCATTTCTGTAAAGTCAGGAATAAGCCTTACCCAGCTATACACTATTGTAATGTGAATAACAGACAGCCTTACTCAGCTATGCAGTACTGTAAAGTAAGGAACACACACCCTTACTCAGCTATGCACTACTGTAAAGTAAGGAATAAATAGCTTTACTCGGCAATACACTATTGTAATGTGAATAACAGACAGCCTTAGTCAGCTATGCACTACTGTAAAGTAAGGAACACACACCCTTACTCAGCTATGCACTACTGTAAAGTAAGGAATAAATAGCTTTACTCGGCAATACACTATTGTAATGTGAATAACAGACAGCCTTAGTCAGCTATGCACTACTGTAAAGTAAGGAACACACACCCTTACTCAGCTATACACTACTGTAAAGTAAGGAACACACACCCTTACTCAGTTATGCACTTATGTAAAGTAAGGAATAAATACTTTACTCGGCTATACACTATTGTAATGTGAGTAACAGACAGCCTTACTTAGCGATGCGCTACTATAAAGTAAGTTATACATGGCTTTACTGAACTATTGCACTTCCTGCTGACTGCCTAGTGCATATTTCTTATGAATAGTATACAGTGTTTACATGATATGCACTGTTACAATTTTGTATATACTCCCCAAACACTTAACATGCCGTCTGTATATCATGAACATAGGGATACACTACATTAGAACCCCCTGTGAGCACTTACTGCACTATGTATTTGTAGGGTGCACAGTGCTGCTATTCTGCACCCCCTAATCCATCTGCAGATGCCACTCCATCAAGTGCAATGTGTCCTACTGATGTGTAGAAAGCACGGTGACACCATATTGTACACCCTACTGCTGTATAGTTCATCTCTACATGCCCTGCCTTGAATATGTGCTTGTAGAGCACACATGCGCTCACCTTTTGATTACTCTAGTACATTTCCTGTACTTCTACCATCAACCCCTATCCCTTACTCCTGTGGCATTCAGAGTACCACTGAAATGAACAGACGAATGGCACACGCTCCTGCTGTTTTGCTTACTGCTCATTTCAGTGTTATATACCAAACAAAAGCTGTCTGTTTTTGGATTTCATCACAGTCTCTCAAAATAACACTGGAGTCACTTTGCATACTATTAAACTGCACAGTATGGTCAGCAGTTTTCACTAGGATAATGGTTTTAATAATTGATTCCAATTCAATTCAGTTTTGATTATTTATATGTGTATAAATAATACAAGTACATACAAGGAAAGAGTGCATATTAGTCATTCTGTAGGACAGGCATCTTATCCAGGATGTCTGCCTTACACCTAGTAGTATCTTAATGTTATTTTGGCACCAGTACCTATTGGCCATCTGTCTGATTACCAGAATCCTGGCCACACAGAGATGACAATGGGATATACATCATATAAGCAGACAGAAGGGGATTTTAACATGTGCTCTATCTTTCCCATATTAATGATGGAAAACATACTGGTCATACTACTGTTCTGTACAACTTACTTTTTAGCTTCTTTGGCATTCTTCTGTTATATACTACACCCGACACATTGTGCCTGTTGGCTGCAGCCACTCTGATTCTAGCTTTGACCTCCTCATTCAGACTTCCCTTCTCCTCAACCACCCCTCCCAGATACTTGAAGCTGTTAACCTGTTCCACTATCTTCCTTTCTGTCTCAATTCTCAGTTTCTTCTGATTTCCCTCATGTGCTGCCATTACAAGTGTTTTATCTGTACTGAGTTTCATCCCATGTGCCTTGAGTTTTGCATTCCACTACCCTATCCCTTGCTGAAGTTCTTGCTCACAGTCTGCTTGTAATGTCATATCGTCTGCATACAGCAACTTGTTGAGCTGTCCCTGCCAACCCGTTTGCTAATGCAGTGCCTCTGATGCCTTGTTTCTTGCTACTGCAACTCCTTTCTTAGCCTCTTTGTTAGCCAACCAGTATTCCTTCCTAGCCTGGCCCATCTTTTCTATCTCCCCCTTTTTCTTGCACTCAGTAGTAGCTAAATCCTGATGCATTCCCACTCCTACTGGGAACCCCTCTGTGAGACCAAGCACTGTTCATACTAGAGTAATTGTGTCTTGTACATAGCTTGTACTAACTCTACCAATGTTTCTGAGGTTTTGAACCACTGCAGGACTGCCCAAATTGGTTTTCTTGGGACATTGTCATATGCTTTCTCCAAGACTAGGGATGCCCAGTTGGACTCTTTCATCATCTCTAGTTTCTTCTCACTTAGCTATCTAACTGCAAACATTGGGTCAGTTGTGCTGCATCCTCACCTGAATCTGAACTGCTCATCTCCCGTTTTACTGTCAACTACTCTGCATATTCATTTACCAGTTACCTTCTCCAGAACTTGCAAGGTGACAGGATGTTGAAATATCTGCACTTCCCACTGCTGTGAATGTCCCATTTGTTCTTGAGCAGTGACATTAGTATGCCTATTTTACAGTCATCTGGGATATGACTGATATACTGTTACCTTTTTCTCCACACTGTTATGAGTACCCTTAGGAGCCATTTCTCCCCCTGTCTTACCCAACATTTTTATTATATCTTTTGTGACCTCATCTGAACCTGCTGCTTTCCCTGACTTCATTTGCCTTAGTGCTGTTCTTACTTCTACTATGGTAGGGTCCTCCTCTTCACTCATCATAGGCCGTGTCTGAGACACTACAACTTCTATGGGCTTTTCTTCATTCAGAGGCTGCTAGAAGTACTCCTTCCATCTGCCTTTGATGCCCTGTGGATTGGTGAGCAGGTTGTTGCTGGCATTCCTTATGAACAATGTCTGACTATCTTCTGTATCTTTCTGTCTTTGCTTTGTAACCTGATAGTTTCTTTGTGCCATTCTACTGAGTCACTTTCCAGAATCTTGTACAGTGCCTCTGATGCCTTGTTTCTTGCTACTGCAACTCCTTTCTTAGCCTCTTTGTTAGCCAACTAGTATTCCTTCCTAGCTTGGCCCATCTTTTCTATCTCCCCCTTTTTCTTGTACTCACTAATGCCTTTTCCTTACAAGGAAGAAGTCTACCTGAGTTACCTGTTGGCTGTTCTTGTATGATCTTGTGACTGTCTCTCTTTCTGAAATGTGTGTTGGCTGCTATCAAGCAATTTTCCGGACAGAAGTCTAGAGTGGTCTCTCCATCTTTATTATTGTTGTTCCTTCCATGTGGACCCAGTCAGTCCTCATTCGGTTCAGTCTGTCCCAATATGTGCATATAGGTCACCCATTATCAATAGCAATTCATGCTGTCCTGCTTTATCTAGTAGGTTCTGCAATTGCTGTCCGAATGCACTATTTTCCTCGCTATAACAACTCTGCTGTGGGGTATAGGCTGAGATTATGAATACTACCCTATCATTAAGCTGGAATCTGATATCCATGAGTTTGTCACTAATTCTGATGACATCCCTCACTGTATTCTGAAGCCTGTACTTCACCACAATTCACACACCATTTCTATCTTGTTCTACTCCTGAGTAGTAGACTCTGGATCCCATGACAGATGGCTTTACTGCACTGCCTTTCCATCTTGTCTCCAGGATATATATGATGTCCAGCCTCCTCCTTACCATCTTGCCATTTACTTCCAAGCTCCATTCCATCATTGAATCTGTATCGAGTGTAGCAATTCTTATTTTATATTTGGCAGGTTGATTGGTTTAATGTTCAGCTTTCGTTCAACAGAACTATCCCTGGTAACCCAAGCTGGGCAGCTGGGCCCTGGCTGGCCAGTAGCTTATTGAAAAAGGGTTGTTGGGCTTTGTAGCAGGCACATACACTGGCCAATAAGGGCACATACACTGCTCCCACCTTTATCATGGATCCGTGGTGTACACTGGAGTAGCCCAGATCCTCAACCCACTTATCACTGGTAAATATTCATGCCAATTTTGCAACATTAGTCGACATGACCGATTCACCTAGAGTCATATTTTACACTGTTGAGTAGCTAGTCCTACCTGGACATGCAGTCTGTTATCCATGTTCACCCACCATACCCCCAGCTTATTATATGTATTAACTCAAAGATCACACCTGAGGAAAGGAGAAAGCACCAGTCCCCGTTGTACCTCGTTCTCATCAAATTACTCTTCTTGACTTTTTGTGGTTGATGTTATGCTGTTTGTTATTTTGGCCATTCACAATTTGAAATGTAACTCATATTTATCTATATCTATATATAGATAGACGGATATAAATATACACAGTTTACTATCAAACTATTAAAGTGCATTCCTTTGAATCCCTTATGGTCGAAATCTCAGTTCTAAAGTTGCATAATGCCAAACAGAACTATTACGAACCATAATAACAAAAATAAAACTGCATTTGTTATTATGAGTTCAGCATTGTGAATGGTGATTGCAGTTTCTGTGGGGATCAGGGAATTTACTGTTTTCCTCACTGTAGTGTGATCTTGGAGTTGGTATATATATAATTTGATGGGGCTTGCCCCTCTGGGAAAATGTAACAGGACTCACCCACTTTCGAAACTGAAGTTAAGCATGTCGAATGTCAAACTTCCTGTGTATGACGTTCGGCATTCATTACAACTCAGTATGTTCATTTTTGACTTTTAAGTTTGGCTATTTTAATAAATGCACAACTGCACTTACTTAACATTTTGATAGTAAACCCATATACACATATAATAGATTTATGCATGCCACACTGTTTTACAAGAGGCAGTTGCTGTCCTTTGAGTTATGTATTCATTTAGATATTGTTAGTAATGCACTTTTCTATCATTTACTTTTTTAGACAACAGATGCAGTGGGTGAGATTTTACTATCTCTTAGTTACCTGCCAACCGCAGAGCGGCTAACAGTTGTTGTGGCCAAAGCCAAAAACTTGGTATGGATAAATGGAAGAACAGCAGCAGGTAAGCAGAACAAATGAAAACAATGAAAAATGCTATTGATCTCATTTCTATTAATGAGGTATGCTTCATATTGTTAGTTCTTACTCACAAACGCAAACAATTACTCATCATCATTTAATTAATTTGTTATAGCTGCTTGTTTGACTTCAGTTATTCTTGATTAAAACACTTAATTTGTTTTCTTTTCTAAAAGTACCATGCCGAAGATTATAATTTATTGCAGATGTGTTTTGTTTAATGCTGTAATATACTTTACATTATTTTGTGGGGCACATTTGGCTGATAACTGTCCATTCATTGTATCATAACATTTGCATTTTGATATTTGCATTTAAAAAGGTATGATAACTTGAAATATTAGACCTTGTTCACCAGTATTTTAAACTTGAAACATCAGGTCTTAATCACCAGTATTTTAATGTAGTAATCAAAAATGTATTTAAAACAATTTGTGGCATTGCCTCAGTTCTTGTAAAAATAAGTATGTCTACTGTTATATCTGTTTATTATATAAAACAATATATCAATGGGATAACTGTATACATTCTGAGGACAGCAGTTGTGAGCCTTAAAAATAACAGTGAGACTAAAGTGTGAATGTGAGAGAAAAAAAAAATATATATATATATATATATATATATATATATATATATATATAGGTCTATATCATTTTGTCGAAAGTTTACTTCCGCAAACCTTTCTTCATCGACCTGAAATCACTGAACGTTCAGTTCCACAAATGTTCACATCAAAAAAATATTTCACCAGGGAAAGAAATCACTTGGCTAACACTACATTGAAGCACACACTGCAGTATGTCAAACCCACCCAAGTTGGGGGCTGTGCCCCACCACTCACACCCTCCTAACTATATATACCAACTCCGAGATCACACTTCAGTGGGAAAAAGGGCAAATTTGTGGTATTGGGCAACTGCTTCCTTTCCCTACTTAAACCGTTCATGGATGTGAACGTTCACGGAACTGAATGTTTGGTGGTTTTGGGGCGATGAAGAAAAGTTTGTGGAAGTGAACCTTCGACAAATTGATATAGACCCTGTATATATATATATATATATATATATATATATATATATATGTGTGTGTGTGTGTGTGTGTGTGTGTGTATGTATATAGATAGTCTGAGTCTGCATACATCAGTGTATTTGTTAGAATGTACAAGTAACTGAAATTTGGGGAGTACATGATAATGCTACAATGTAATACATATACATAATGCATGTAAAGCAGCATAATGGAAAAAGAATACACTGCAGCATATGATAAAGCCTATATTGAAGCCTAGGATAGAGTATATATTACAGCATATGCTAAAGCATAGAATGTATCATAATACTAAATGATAACCATAAACAGAGCTTAAGAGGAGGATGCAGTTTATGTGAACCAGTTGTTGATCAGTAAAACAGTATTCTGGTGGAAATGATGTTGAGGGATAAAGCCCTGACTGCAGCCCAGGCAACCCAAGTTTTTTTATCATCTTGGGCAGTAGATGGTGCAGACAGAGCCCATCTGGGAGTTGGTGATGGTGGCTTCTGACAGGCTTATGCCACTTGTATAATGATGGAGCATCAGCTTGAAACCAGTGATGGTAGCCTTTCTCAGCATGCGTGATGGGAGCAGGCACCCACTGACTGAAGAATATAGGCAGTGCTTGCAATGCAAAAGCTGATGTCACCAGGGGTGCGGGTCATTCTACAAATATAGCCCTCATTGCCAGGATACCTGTAAGGACACAAACTCCCTACTGTCTGCATATATGATTGCCCCTCCAGATGGCCCTAATCCCAACAGATATGTTGGACCCACCACTGGGGAAGGAATAGGGAGCAGCTTGATGGTCAGCATGGCAGATTGGGGAAGAAGCAGAAAGTAAACAAAAGAAAAGCCTGCATTCTGGATTTCAGATCATGTAAGAGTGAGACAAAGCAGACCCTTGGAGCTAGCCATAATGAATAAAGTAGACACTGGATATATTTTAGAAATGGAGTGCTCCTGAACTATAACTAGCTTGTGAGCTGTTTACCAAAAGCTAGCAGCATAGAGGGCCTTAAAGTGGGAAAGAAATATAAATAAAAAGCAGTAGAATTCTATATTGCAGGAAGACCTTGCCTTATGAGTTTATTAAGCAACCTTGTGAATGCATAAAGTAAAATATCGTTGTGAGGTACACCTAATGCTTATTAGAACAGTCTTTGTTTCAGGAGACAAAGGCATAGGATAACATAGCTCATCAGCACTGGTTGCACTGAAATTTCTTTTTTTTTTTGTTTTTTAATGCATGTATTTTTTTTTTTTTAACGCAATCACTTGAAAGATCTTAATGCAGTGCATATCTCAATACCTGATAAATAAAGCAAACTTCAGCTACAAATATTAAGTACTAAAACATCCATAGCAAGATAAAAAAGGTCTCCAGAAAGATAGAAAAAATGATCATTAAGGAAATGCATGGAGATTTATCTTATAGTTTGTGTAGAGTAGAACAGAGTGAAATGCACGAAGACACAAAGAAGAAGCTGGCAGGTATTTCTGCTAAAGTGAGCTATGCAAATACAGATATATTGTTTTATGATTAGAGAAACACCATTTTGTCCCTGCAACAGAAGCATAAGAAGATGAAATAACCACTTAGTAACTCAAATAAATTTAGCAATGTTTTTTTTTCAAAGTTGGTTTAAATACAATATGTGAAAACAGCAAGCATCAAAACATTTTTCTTTTGTAATATTCACTAACCATATATTCCACATTTGATACTTCAGGAAAATGAACCAATTAATTCCTCCATTTAAGAGTAAATTAAGCTATAATGTTTGGCACTATTAATATGTAAGTCAAGCTTAGGTCCCCGCTTATTTCTTTGTTTGCTTGTTTGTTACTTAACAGGGTAGGTGAACCAGTAAAAGATTCTTTTTCAGTCCTGACCCAAGTTTAAGACACATTGCAATGACAGATATGTAAAGTACACAAAATCCATACAATTACACAAATATTTCTTTGACACGTTATAATATATTAACACCCTTTGAAAATAATATATATGCATACAAGTAGATCACTGGGTTAAATATACAGAAAACTAGCATATATTTTGGTGGGCTAACTGCTATGGCATGAGTTTTTGCAAGGTGGCAAACATAAAATTATTAGTGGAGGATAAGTGCACACAACGTATGTCTAGCTACAAATCCTTAATTTGAGACATGCAGAGCTCCATACAAATACCTTGTTCATACTGATGATTGATTTACTGATTAGCTACATTCAGTATCTTGTCTGCAGCAATTACTTCCTCATTTTCTACTGGTTATGGTTACTGGATTTCATATGCTCCTTAAACAAGTCTTCCTTTTACCAAGTGGCTTTCTGTTAAAATGTAGTTAACAGCATTCAATGAATAATACCTCTCTGTAGGTATTTCTAATACTATGGAATATGGAATATTACTAAGGGAAAGCATTAACTACCTGATCAGCCTATACAAATCAGTGAGATAGAGAAAAACTAGGTTATAGTGCAGTACATATAATGCATCTTAAAAAGTATATGTTTATACATACATTACTGTCTGCCCTTTGATCTCCTTTTGTGTACAGATCCTTTTGTCAAAGTTTATCTCCTCCAAGATGGCAGAAAAATTAGCAAGAAGAAGACTGCAGTAAAGAAAGATGATACCAATCCTATTTTCAATGAAGCAATGATTTTCTCTGTGCCAGCAAATGTACTACAGGTAAGAGTTGAACAGTTATATTCACAATATTTATAAAGTGTTCTTGTGATCTAGATGCATTCCACACTACATACTGAGTGTTATTAAGTGCTGTCATTTAACATTAAAAATACCAAGCTGCATCCTAAGAAAATGTCTGAGGATGACAAAAAGTCTTACAATAAAACAGTGAATAACCTTGAATATCTCAGTCCAGAATACAGTAGCCTTAAACTACTTTTCAGAAAAAGTTACATGAATGTGCTGTTGTCTTTCGGCTTTTCCTGGTTAGGGGTCGCCACAGTGGAACCCTGGTCCGCTAATGATTGGCAGTAGATTTTCACGAACGCAGAGGTGCCAGCTCAACGTTCAACCTTCAACGAAGGCACACCCATTTACGCATGTCTTTCGAACGCCCACTAAACTGCGGGGAGGACATGCAGACTCCACACAGAAGGCACTCCCCGCGCTCCAGCCAGGAATGAATATGAATGCTATATTCTTTAATGGAGGCTATCCAGGCTGTGTCTTTTTAGAGGAGAAGTAGATTAAGATTTATACTGACTGACATTACTCAGAACTATAATGAAAATCCCTGAGCCTCACTTCTATTTATGCATGTCTGTAGGTCAACAAATAAACATTTGTACAATCAGTAGGACACTGGCAGTCATGACTTCCAAAAACTAAAGTATAAGTCAATAATTCTGAGTTGCTCATTCTCAGCATGCTCAAATTTCATTCAAAGCTCTTTCAAAGTTGCAAAATCTCAAACCTGCTTCTTCACAGGGCGCAGTTCCTCTTTCCCTTACATATGACAAAAGAAATCCAAAAGCCTTGAATCTAGTCTGGCATTCTACCTGTGACCCAGAGGGTGACAGAACTAAGCTTAAGGTTTATAACAAGGACACTCATCCATCTACCTTTTTAACTGAATAAACTACTTGGAAATTCACCAAGGCAATGTTATTCCTCCCACAGGGAGGGCATCAGAGAGAGTGTCCTAGATCTGATAACTAAAGTGATTTTATCTGGATTAATCCTTTGTTTTGTCTATCTTTCTCCTACATATGAGGAGGCCCTGCAGCCCACTTTCTTTAATGTAGGGTAAAAGCAAAAGTTCCCAACAACCTGTTCTGAGAGCAATAAAGGCAGTCCTTCAACACAAGCAGTTAATAGTCAGCCGGACCACATCCAATGTCCAAAAATAAGTTTATTTACTCCAACAATAACCACGACAGCACAAACAATGATTACAATGGACTTAGCGCTTTCGTCTCCCTTCGGAGACTTCTTCAGAGACAATTAATTTAACAAATACATCACTTGTATATACTTAACCAAAAGTGGGCTGGCATAAACAATAATTGATTAATTTATTGATTTAACTTAACCATTCTAAAAGAACTTCCTATTAAAGGTGTATACACCAGTTTTATAACAAATAGACTGCAGTTGTATACCAAAAATTGCTCTTAAAAAGTAGTAATAATAATAAAAAATGAATAAAAAATGGACTATTTTATCTAGAAATACCAATTAAATACATAATTATAAATATAAATATAAATATGAATAAAAGTATGAAAATAATATATATATTATATATATATATATATATATATATATATATATATATGTGAAAAAAAAATTATATAATATATATATTGTGTAAGTACAAATGTGGATACTTACACATTTCCCACCCTTTCCAATAAATAACATTACAATAAATAGTATACAAATATAAATATAAAAATATAAAAAATAAATATAAAAATATAAATATATAAATATAAAATTTAATGTGTATTTATTTTGTTTCATATATTTATATATATATATATATATATATATATATATATATATATATATATATATATATTTTTATATATTTATATATCTATACAGGGAAAACTTAGATATCACTATTTTATTTCTTGATTTTTCTTTATCTCTTAATAGTTTTTTGGGGGTCAGCAGCAAGAATTTTTAAAACCGGAGTGATAGATATATGGTCATTGAGACCTTTTCCTCCACATGCGTCCAAACGCAATTGCCACATCATTTCCTTATATTCAAGTTTCGTTTCCCAATCTCCTCCTCTATTCGGTTGTTTTACTTCTTCTAATACCCAAAACTTGAAATTTGCTTCTTTGCAGTTAAACACATGTCTATATAAATCATTGTTTTCATTTTGTTTATTAATATCTCTAATATGTTCGTATATTCTTGACCTCAAGTGTCTCTCAGTTTTCCCAATATAGTACTTCCAACATACTTTACAAAAAGCCAAATAGACCACTCCCTGGGTATAACAACTACTATAGCCCCTAGCTTTCAAAGTTGTCCCTAAACTAGGCAGTAGTATTTCCTTTTGTTCTGCTATAAAAGAACACTGGGCACATCTTCCACATTTGAACGTTCCATGTTTTCTACTTGTACCTTGAATATTATGTATTTTCTGTTGTTCAAGGATATTCTTAACATTTCTGTTCCTCCTATAACTATATTTTATCTTCTCCTGAAAGATGTTTGTTGTACCATACATTTCCTTGAACATCCCCCAAGTTTCATTTATACATTTCCTTAACCATCCCATTCCTTTATGAAAAGTCAACGTAAGATATGGTGAACTATCCAATCTATTCATATTTTATTCTTATTTTTAATGCTCTCTGACTTATTTAAATGCCCATTATTTGTTTTAAAAGTAGTAGGTTTTTTTGATATATTGGATATATTGGAAGGGCCTCTACTACTCATAGTCAAAAGGGGGACATACATCTTTTCACTTCTTCCTTTGAGTACATATCCCTTAATATCCCCAATTACTTCCACTGTGTATCCTCTCTCCTGAAACATCTTTTCCAAATGACCAATTTCTTTGATAAAGTCACTGTCATTCTAAATCATCCTTGCCATTCTAATAATTTGCCCCTTAACAATGTTCCTTTTCAAAAAGTATGGGTGGTCACTCTCGTAATGCAGGTATGAATTAGAAAAATGCTCTTTCCTATAAATGTTGGATTTAGAACACCAAAAAAACTATTAAGAGATCATAAAAAATAATCAAGAAATAAAATAGTGATATCTAAGTTTTCCCAGTATATATATATATATATATATATATATATATATATATATATATATATATATATATATATACATATATAAAAATATATGAAACAAAATAAATACACATTAAATTTTATATTTATATATTTATATTTTTATATTTATTTTTTTATTTTTTTATATTTATATTTGTAATTTATACTATTTATTGTAATGTTATTTATTGGAAAGGGTGGGAAATGTGTAAGTATTCACACTTGTACTTACACAATATATATATTATATAAAAAAAAAATCATATATATATTATTTTCATACTTTTATTCATATTTATATTTATAATTATGTATTTAATTGGTATTTCTAGATAAATGGTCCTTTTTTTATTCATTTTTTATTATTATTACTACTTTTTAAGAGCAATTTTTGGTATACAACTGCGATCTATTTGTTATAAAACTGGTGTATACACCTTTAATAGGAAGTTATTTTAGAATGGTTAAGTTAAATCAATAAATTAATCAATTATTGTTTATGCCAGCCCACTATTGGCAAAGTATATATAAGTGATGTATTTGTTAAATTAATTGTCTCTGAAGAAGTCTCCGAAGGGAGACGAAAGCGCTATGTCCGTTGTAATCATTGTTTGCGCTGTCATGGTTATTGTTGGAGTAAATAAACTTATTTTTGGACATTGGATGTGGTCCAGCTGACTATTAACTGCTTGTGTTGAAGGACTGCCTTTACTGCTCTCAGAACAGGTTGTTGGGAATTTAGTTGTTTATTCAGCTTTCGCTGGTACACTTGGTAAAAGCAAAAGTTGTTTTGGGGTTTTGCATTGTTCATGCATAGTGGCAAAAGTATTCTGTACTATAATTATTTTAAAACGGTCCTTTTATTCCTAACCTAAATTTTACAGAAGGCCCAGTGACAGAGTCAGACGTTTACTTCATGAATTGTTTGGCCAGTAGTCCCCATATGAAAAAGCAGATGATTTCAAAGCATATGTTAGGTAATTGAGAATATTAAACATGGGTGTGTCAGTGATTTTCCATCAAAACATTAAGGTTCCTCATGGTTTGTTTAGCAATCAGAAAGTTAATGCATTAAGGCAAAGTACTGTCCACCTTCACTCAGCTAAAAAGGAGTTAAAGCTTCCTTTGAGGAAGCATTCTATTCCCAAGTGCTGTGATCATGAAATGCTTACAATCTGCTTTATCCATATTAAATCAACTGAGCCTGCTAACTGCATGAATGAACATCAGCCTGTGAGTATTCATACCTTATCTCATCAGTAATGATCACATAAGTTCATAAGTTCCTACAAGGTTCTGTGAGGATCTAGAGAAGCCTAGCCTTACTTTCCCATGGTACTTTTAGCCCTTATATTTGCCTGCAAATAACTTAGAGTTGGTTTGAACAAAGATTTGTGGGAACATTTAATAGGTAATTACTAGGCTAATGATCCCAGGTGGACTTTTTAAGCCTATCCATAAGGTAAACACCTTAACAATTATGCCAACCCCCAACCTCTATCCATAAGAGACAGAGGTGTTAAACCAGGGGTGAATTTGTGGTTATTCATCCATTCAACCAAATTACATTTGAATAGTGTAAGAGAAGTACTTTACTTTATGTGAAGTGAAAGATGGTTTAACGGAAGCAGTATTCTCTGTGATACAAACCTATCCCTCCAACATGTTCTATTTATTTTACAAAGGAGATTGATATCTCTTGAGTGGGTGCTTATGATCTCACTAGACTTGAGAATGTGTAAATCATCTGACTTAATAGGGTCTGTTGAAACACTATATTCAAGTCAATAGTTTAGATAGGGTGGGGTGAAAAGGGCAGCCTCCCCGGGTGCAAAGTACTGGGGAGTGCAATCAGCAGATGCTGATTAATTTTCAGTGCAGTGAATTACTGGCATTCAAATATTGGTATTGCAGTTGTGGGCAGAACTGAGAACTTAGTGCTATTTGTGTGCCATAAACTGCAGAAGCTGATTTGCTGCAGGTTAGAATGAAAGAGAAGAGTATTTTTTAGATTTGAAGCACTTAGCTCTCCATTACAGAGGACTTTTTTTTTTGGTCCTCAGTTTAGAGTTGAGGGGGGCACCAGATGGAGGATGGCACCTGGCGCCACATTTCGTAGCTACACCTCTGATGCAAGGCAGAGGTTACCTCTCTGTAGCCTGTATGATACTGAGAAGAGGGACAAGGCTTTGAGATAGTCTAGTTTTTATTATTTAGGCCCCTGATTTTTTTTGTTTGTTATTTTTGTTTGTTTTTGGTGAGGAAGTATTGTGGTCATTACAGTAGTGACAAGTATTTGGACAGGTACAGACCAAAACAGGCATTATTTTCAATGGCTAATGAGCATCTAGTGTAGTGGAACAATTGCATCCCTGGATCTGGATGCAGTACCTTTAGAGAAAAGCTACTTGATGAAAAAGGATTTTCTCACAGCAGTGGATATGTGGCGATTAAAGGACAGTTCATTGTCAACATAGTTTCCCAGATCTCTAACTACAGATCACTTTTCAGGTATGTGTTGTCAATGTGATAGCTACAAGGAGAGACATGCTTGCTGAAGGATATGCTTATACATTTCTAGGCATTTAGTTGTACTCCATGGTTTTGGCACCAGCTATTTTTTGGGACAGGCTGTCTTGGAGGGTCTTGGTGTTGTCTGAGGAGTTTCTGATGGCACAAACTTTGCAGTCATCTGCAAATTTGGTCAGCAACCAATAGTCTGGCCTTCAAGATGTAAATGCCAAACATTATTGTATCAAGGCCTGAACCCTTTGGTGTTCTGCTAGTGACAGGTCTGTTGGAGGCAGTAGAGCCACCCACTCTAGCTTCCTGTATTCTATTTATGAATCATATGCTATCCAATGAGTTGCATACGGACTGAGATTTAACTGGGAGAGTTTATCTATGATACCTCAGTATGGGATGGTGTCAAACAATTTTGCAGGGTATAAATGTGCAGAGTGCACTATTTTGCCCTTATCTATTGCTTCAGTATTGTTTGCAAAGAAGTCAGCTAGGTTATGTAGGTAGAAGCTGTCCTTGAGGAATCCAAACTGGGTTGGATCGAGAGTCTGTAGGTTATCTGTATAGTTATATATTAATTCCATAATCATGCTATCCATAGCCATACAGATTAGACTGGTCAGCTCCTTTCATCCACCAGGTAGACAGATACTAAATAACTAACTGTAGACAACCAACCTATTGTGCTGCTACGGGAGTCTGATATGGTAGAATAGTAAGAATGAAGCCTAAGAGGTCTCCCACCATCACCAACACACATTTGTAATCATTGAAGTAGACTAGATCAAGATGGTATAGCTCATCTACGACTATATTAGGGTGCTATAGCCCATTTTTGGCTTTTAATAGTGTATCTTCTAGTGTCTAATATTGTGTATAAGAATGAAATGTCTTCTGTATAAAAGACAGCAGTCTGTTCCCTGGTGTAAAGTCGGTAAAATCTGTAAGTGTTGTATAGCAACCAAGATGTGGATTTGTCACATTGTCTACTTGCTCATTTGCATGTCTTGGTGTGATTTTAAAACTAAAAACAAAGTGAAACTGAATATTGATAAGCAAAACATATTTAATATTATATAAAATGTATTCAAATATTAGGCTCTACATATCAGCACTCAAAATGCCATTGCCAAAAAGGCAAAAGAAAAAAGACTGAAAACCCGAGAAGAGTGAATCTCTAAAATCGCTCTTCTACTTAAAACTTCTTTTTGTAGGAGGGGGGGGGCTAAGACCTCCATGTACCCTCCATCATGTGGGGGTAATTCCCACGCACCCCACATTTATATATACCAACTCTGAGATTGCCATACCTTGGAGAAAAAAGGAATATTCCTAAAAAATGCTGTCTTGGACTTAATATATGTAAGTCTGTTCTCTTGGCCATTCAGTTTCCATGTTTTGGGACTCGGTCTAGTGGATCCCAGCTTTTTAGATGGTTAACAAAACTTTGCATATAATTTTAGAAATTAAAGGTTCACCTTTTCAGGTTTATCTTAACTTGTTTAATGTCATTGGTTTGTCCTACAATTATTATCAATGGTACATAACTAAGTAGGCACAGTTAGCAGCTCATCAGTTCCCAGATCATGGCAGAAGCACCTTCTGCTTTTAGCTGCATAGACAGGAGTTTACAGTAAGGGTTCTTACTGCTTGGCAGCCAGTAGGGGATGAACATAAATGTTTTAATGATGTGCATAAGGTCTGTATAAATAAAAATATGTACACCCTGTGGCAGATTGATTAATTTATCATAATTTCAGGTACTAAAAGGTATAAAGCCTAATTAGGGTACTAAATATGAATGCAAGAAAAAAAAAATAAAAAAAAAAATGCATGAAATTAAAAATCTCTGAACTGGTTTTAGTTATTTTGCATGATGGCTGTGCCTCCATAAGCCACACATTGCACTACCATGAGACTTATGGAATATGTCATTTTTCAGGAAAAAAATAAAACAGATTTTAATTCTACTGCAAGCTAGTGTCACATAAACATTACTGAATTTTGTTTAAGGATGTAGGGTTTTTCACTTTAACATATACTGAGATTTTACTGTTTTAGTGTTATTTATCATTAGACATTATGAATAGATCTGGTAAGTTTTGAGATGAGTGGTTTTTAAAATGTCACAAAATGCTTTTCTTACTCTATAATACAATATATAATACATGTTTAAGACCATACTCCCATGTATACCAGGAGTCCATTTTTAATCATTTATAGTTTATTTTTATATTTTTAATATAGTTAAGGTTTTTGTAATTTCTTGGAAAAGGAATACTGTCAGAATCACTTATTTCTTAATAATAACTACATCTCATTATGCAATTTTATGAGGCATCTTTTTGAATATTTACTGCATAGGATGTCTTGTGTATTTAGCAAATAGGCTAAATGGTAAAATCAGTAAAGAGGTGGGTTTTGAATTTGTCTCTTAGAGTGGCCATTGTTGAAAATGATAAACACATTTTGCTGTTTGTGGAAGGATGTGAGTTCATTGAGGGTTAAGTGGATGCCTGAATATCTACAAAGTAGAAGATGGCTACTGAAGAACTTTGACCTTTTTGGGATATGACTACAAGACAGATGATCAATGCATGAAAGAATTTTCAGTATTAATGCATTTTTATTGTATTTTTGCTTTATAAATCTTTTAGGGTTGCATTTTAAATTCACAATTCTCGCTGGCAGTTGTTTTCTTTTGGATTGCATTTTTTAATTCATTTATTTACTTGCTTATTTACTTAATTACTGACTTTATTTATTTATTTATTTATTTATGTATTTATTTAGTTATTTTGTAAATCAAGTTCCTTCTTTGTTTTGTGTATATATATATATATATATATATATATATATATATATATATATATGTTGGATAATGTTACCTGCATCATTTTCTGCAATTTTTTATTGGCTTAAGTAGATGATTTTGTTTGTATTACAACTTAAATATTTTAATGTTATTTTATATGCTCTGGTTAATAGGATAGGACAGGGGTCTGCAAGCTTCACTATCAAAAGAGCCATTTTTGGCCCCACTCTCACCAAATAAAATTCATTGGGAGCTACAAAACCTATTTGACCCCTAAAATGAAGATAATACAGTGTATAAAGTCTTATATAGTTATTATACTAAATATAAAAAAACGAAATTTATAAGAGCAATATTTAAAATCCATCCCTCGATATCTGTGTGTGTGTGTGTGTGTGCACGTGTGTGTGTGTGTGTGTGTGTGTGTGTGTGTGTGTGTGTGTGTGTGTGTGTGTGTGTGTGTGTGTGTTGTGTGGTAGAGTGGCCATTATTTTTCAAAGCTACAGCGAGCCACTGTAGAGGGGTGAAAGAGCCACATGTGGCTCCAGAGCCACAGGTTGCAGACCCCTGGGATAGGAAATACTTATTTTGCCTTTTGTCAAGTATGATTTTCTGCGGGAAGAGTTGTTGCAATCACTGTCTGTATACAGTTTTCATATTTTTTATTTATTTATTTATTTTCATTATATTTAGTGATGTAGTATTTATGCAATATTTTATGTTGAATCCAGGGTTAGGAGGAGTGCTTGGTACCATTAATGGGTGGCACTTGTGGTTGATATTCATTTTAGAATATGATGGGCATCTGCAGTTAGTGTGAAGCAGGTTCACCCATTGATGAAAGATACAGAGTGATTGTGTTTCTGATATTAAGTAACCATGTGGCTGAAGACACTGCAGCAATTTGAATCCAATTTTATTCCAAATAACAATAAAAACAGGTTAAGCACATTTCTTCCCTCTTAATAGGGGACTTCATCAGAACAAATTAAGCTTCCCTATCCAGCCTTTTTATACATTGCTCCACCCATTCAATACCATGCATTAACACAGTCAATTATTTAAAGCAATAACCTACATAAGCAAGACATAAAAATATAAATGAAAATTGCATATAAAAATTACATATACAAATTCACAAGCTAAAACACTAATAATTTTACATAAATAAATATTCTACCCCAGAAAATTCCTCAATTTTAAAACACTAGAGATGCTAACATTTTCATTAAGTCATGGGTATTGGGTTGCGTCCAACCACAACTGTCATTTAAATTCACAAATGTCCAGGTGTATGTCCAACATTTTTCCTTGTACATCTTTAATCAATTGTTGTACAATAAGGAATTTAAAAAGTATGACTAGCAAACTCTTGTTTATGTCTACTAAGTGCATTGGTCAATTTACATTTCCTAATATCCATGAGATGTTCATATAGCCTGTCCTTTAGATGTCTGCTAGTTTTACCTATGTAGAATATACTACATTCTTGACATTTAGCCATATACACCACATTTGTGCTATTACAATTAAAATGACCTTTAAAATATATTTTTCTTCCATTCACAATATAAAAATAACCTGTTTCCAAAATATAAGAACAATAAGAACACATGCCACACTTGAAGTTGCCTAACTTTCTATTAATTTGTCTAATTCTATGGGATCTTTCTAAAATGTTTTTAAAAGATCTATCCCTTCTATATACTATTTTTGGTGTTTTACTCACTTTTTGGGTCACAATTTGATCAAACTATAAAATTTCCCAGTTATTTGTAATGGCCTCAACCACATTGTCAGAATCCAAATTGTATGTTGTAATAAAACTTAACCCTAACACTTCTCTTGCTACTTTATCCCTTTTACACATTGTTATTGATCCATTACCCGTACCTCCCAGTAATGGTTGGTACATACCTTCTTGTCATTTTTTCACAACTTCCTCTCTGACATTGTTCAAAAGTGTTTCAGGGTCATCCCTATTGGCAAAAATTCCCATTATAAACTTTACCTCCTCCAAAAAATCACATTCTCTGGTAACCATCCTGGCTGCCCGTACCAATTGTCCTTTCACAATGGACTTTTTCTGATGGTATGGGTGCTAACTTCCAAATTCCAAATAGGAATTTGAAAATGTGGGTTTCCTGTAAATCATTTTGAAGTCATTTGATTAGTTTCAGAACTTATTCTCAAGTCCACATCAAAATATGAAATATTTGTTTTACTATGAGTGAACTTTAAAAATTCTACTGTCATATTTATGTAAGCCAAGAATTTGTTCAGTTGTGGTGTATATGGCTAAATGTCAAGAATGTAGTACATTCTATCTAGGTAAAACTAGTAGACATCTAAAGGACAGGATATATGAATATCTCATGGATATTAGGAAATGTAAATTGACCAATGCGCTTAGTAGACATAAACAAGAGTTTGCTAGTCATAGTTTTAAATTCCTTATTGTACAACAATTGATTAAAGATGTACAAGGAAAAATGTTGGCCATACATCTGGACATTTGTGAAATTAAATGGCAGTTGTGGTTGGACACAACCCAATACCCACGAATTAATGAAAATGTTAGCATCTCTAGTGTTTTAAAATTGAGGACTTTTTGGAGGTAGGATATTTGTTTATGTAAAATAATTAGTGTTTTAGCTTGTGAATTTGTTTATGTGATTTTTATATGTAGTTTTCATTTTCATTTATATTTTTATGTATTGCTTATGTAGGCTATTGCTTTAAATAATTGGCTGTGTTAATGCATGGTATTGAATGGGTGGAGCAATGTATAAAAAGGCTGGATAAGGAAGTTTAATTTGTTCTGATGAAGTCCCCTATTAAGAGGGAAGAAAGAGCTTAACCTGTTTTTATTGTTATTTGGAATAAAATTGGATTCAAATTGCTGCAGTGTCTTCAGCCACTTGGTTACCTAGTTTGGGGTCATTTTGGTGTTTCTGATACTGGTAGAGTGGTGAGAAACAAAACATCTGATATGAAATGGATAAAAAGTCTGGTATTCTACTCATGTTACCCACTTCCTAGTGAAATCTTTGGATAGAGGCAGCTTTTTATGACATTAACATAGGAGTCAGATGCAATTTGTAAGTAGGAGTTCATGGAAAAAATGTTATACAGGCCATATGGGAAGTAAAAAAGAGTAAGAAAAATGTGGAGAAATTAGAAGCAGAGCTGGACGTGAGGGATTTGAAGATTATGTGGAGAAAGGTAAAAGGAGGGGACAATAGAGAGAACAACATTTTTAAAGATGAGATGAGGCAGGAAAGCAGAATTATTTATAAGTAATCTTCATGTATCGATTATTTCTCTACCAAATAGGTAATTAGATTTAGGTGCTTCAGATTATGAATTAATTCTTATCTTGAAGAATGTTAACAAGTTACTTAATTAATCAATGTAATATGAAAATCTCACATGATTAAGTAAGCTATTTGCTTAACTTACTACAGAAAATCAAATAAACCAATGGTCTGTAACATGTCTAATATTGTATTTAAGCTGAAAACTGGCAACCAGCAATGGGACAAATTGACATTTAAAATGGATTCCTAGACGTTTCTATTTAGTAAATAATAGTATATGAGGTATAAGTTCTAAACTTCATACATTAATAAATTGATTAGTTGTTTATTTGGAGAAAGAAAACCCCAACAATTAGCAGAAAAAAACACTTCAGATGAAAAAAATTGGAGCACGTAATATTCTAAATTTTAAACAGTAGTTTGTGGGTAACTATATTGGTTAAGCTGAGCAAAATAATTAATATCATAAATTCTTCTTTTCCACAAGTCCCAGGCTGAGTTAACATATTACATGTACAATGTAAACACACAGAAGCTTCACCTGAGAAACAAGTAAATGATGGGACCAGAAATTCCTGGAATTTTGCTACTACAGCAAGCTATGCTACAGTATTAGCTATGATATTATATATTATCTATAAAAGGTAACTAGTAGTACTTGGAAATTCTGCTTGGTATGCTTAAAGAGGTCCACAGACCATTAGTCAAGTATATTTCTGTTTCTATGTAAGCACAAAAACATTGATTAAGGAGGTGGAACTAAAGAAGGCACTTCTGTATTTGACTCTATTATAAACAATCCCAAATTCACTCTTGTTGTAATCATTAGATGAATTTAACCTCTAAGGCTTCAAAGAAATTAAGCTATAAAATCTTTCTGTTTACAAACTCAGAACTGCCACTCAGATCATATATTGTTTTTCTGTTAATCCTAAATTATCTACATCAGTCTAAAGTATTCTCAGTATTAACCTATGGTAAAGAAAACGGATCTACTTTACATTATCAAAAGTCCATAACGCTGAAGACAAATTCGCCAAGACAAGAATAACGAAACCTAAAATGGTGAACCATGTCATTTTTCCAAGGGCAAGTAAACACTTGCCCAAAACTATACTACAACACACCGTACTATCTAAAACCCATCTAGGTGGGGGGATACACCCCCAACACCACCTTGTGAAAGGCTCCACCCCCCCAACTATATATACCAACTCTGGGATCACACTATAGTGGGGAAAGGGGCATTATTTCCCATGTTGGGCAAGTGTTTACTTGCCCTGGGTAAAACAACACGGTTCAGAATTTTAAGTTTTGTTATTTTCGTCTCAGCAAATTCATCTTCGGCATTATGTACTTTCAGTAATGTAAAGCAGACCCAAAGAAAATATACGAACACTCAGATTCTGGATTCAAGCAAATTCCATTCTACATGCTTTTTTATGTATAATTTTCCTCCATTTTATTTATTTTTATTTAATTTATTTTACATTTGTTTACCAGTAAATTCTGACTGGGCACATGCCATTTTCCAGCAGAAACCTGGAGAGAAAAGCTCCACTTAAACAGAACTAATATAAAATGTAGATAAATGAACATTATAAAACTTACTAAGTACATATAGAAGATACACAGGTACAAACAGTTTACAGTTGACATAGGAGATAAACAGGAACATTCTGTTTAAGGTACCATTGTATATACACAGACAGGTAATTCAATATAATATATATGAGTACAGAAAAATGCACATTATAATCATAAAAAGTACATGTAGAAGATACAAGGTTCATTTAGTTTAGGGTGACATTGTATATTCACAGATAGGTAACTCAGCAGAACAATATGAATAGAGACCAAATGCGAATTATTGATATATCGTATGTCATAGAGGCCAATGAGGAAGAGGAGTAATTTAAACTCCAGAGCTACAGTTTGAGATACTTGTAAGCTAATAGTAGGGTTATTGAAGGTGAGTATGGGGGTAAAACCTGTGGATAGGTATTAACCAGGATTAGTACAGGAGCAGAGTCATGTGGTAGTTAGGTAAGTTTTTAGGATATTTCTAAACTGTCTTAAGGAAGAGTTGGATGTTATATGGTTAGGCAGAGTATTCCATATTTTTGGTATGAATTTGGAGAAGAGGGAATCACTAGCTGTATCTTTGGCTTTAGTTACCTCAAGAAGGAATTTGTTACTGGAGTGGAAAGTTCTTTTGCTTATGTGAGAGTGTAGTAGATTTTGGAGTGCGAGGGTTTTCACAGGCTGATGTAGGATTTTATGGGTTAATGTAAGTTGATTAGATAGAAGAAGGTGAGGGAGTTCCAACCAATTAAGTTGTTTCTGAGCTGTATAGTGGTGTACCCTGTAAGGAGAATCAGTGGAAAACCTAGCTATTTTGTTGTAACAGGAGTCGAGTTTGGTTATTTTGATCTTTCTAAAATTAATGAGAATTGGGGAGGCATAAAGGAGTGTTGGGAGAAGGTATGTGAATGCAATGGTGGACTTGGTGTTTATAGTAAGGAACGGTTTGTTTCTATATAGAACACCCATTTATTTGTGTACTTTCATTATTGTCTGGGAGATGTGAATATCAAATTTCATATTATTGTCAATAAATACAGCTAATATTTTTGTGTGGCTTACAGGAGAGATAGCGGTTTTATTTCTGGACAAGATATTGGATGAGGTGTTGGGTGCTGCAGATATAGTAGGCTGGAAAATCAGAAGTTTAGTGTTACTTGGATTTAGAATTAGTTGGAATTTGGAAAGACATGCTTCAACAGAGAGAAAGGAGTCTTGAGTTAATGCGTATAGTTCTTATAAGGAGGAAGTTGCACATATCCATGTAGAATCATCAGCATAATGAATGATAGTAGCATGTGGGGCAGAAGTATGGAGATTGTTAGTAAAAAGAGAGAACAGTAGGGGTCCCAGGATGGAGCCTTGGGGAACTCTTAGAATGACTGGAAGAAGAGGGGAGAGGTCCTGCTACCATTGAACTGCTTGCTGTCTGTCTCCTAAATAGGTTTGGAACCAAGCAATGGTGGATTTGATGAGATTTAGATCAGAAACAATATTTAAGAATTGACTATGTGAGGCCATATCAATGGCCTTAACAAGGTCTACAAAGATAGTGGATACAGATCTACCATTGTTTCTGTGGTGATTTTCTGTATTGGTAAAAGACATTAGAGCAGTGGTAGTGCTATAGTAGGGTGGAAGCCATATTGAGTGTTTGACAGGAAATTGAGTCTGTAAGTAGTCCATTGTTTGAGAATATATATATATCTCTCTAGGATTTTGGATAATGGGGATAGAATAGCAATTGGGTGGTGGTTTGTCAGCTGAGGGGAAACATCTCCTTTGTGCAGTGGAGAAATATGGGAAGTTTTTCCAAATTACCTAGACTAGATTTTTCAGATATGAATCTGTTAATAAGAATAGATTCCTGGTAGACAATTACTTCAGCAGCAATTTGCAGAAAGTAGGCTGGAATTTTGTCTGTGGCCAGTGTTGCAGATTTTACTTTTTTAAGCATTTTTTTTTATTGTATCTATAGAGATGGGGTGAAAGGAAAAGGTGTGTTGTTGATATTAGATTTGGGAGATTCTTTGGAGGAGGAGTGGTCCTGGGGGTTAGATAAGGCCAGAATGTAAGGATAATTTAATATTCTTGAATAGTTAGGACAAGATTGTTTATCACCATTCCCAAACAGTTAGAAATAGTTTACTGTTTTCCATAATGCCTATCTTGTCCCAATAAAAGTTATTTCTGCATATGGAGAATTCTCCCCCTTTTATACAAGCCAAAGAATAGATCCTAGACAGTTTACAAATATTGTCAGATATTGTAAATATTCCAAGTAGTTTTGGCCTTCACCATTAATGAACATGCATCTGTATATACTTGAATAAATAAATAAATAAATGCATATATATATATATATATATATATATATATATATATATATATATATATACATACATACATACATACATAAATGACATGGTAAACAATTATGTTGACTATTACTGTCTTATCTTGAATATATATTCCCAAACAAGTTTCCTAAAAAAACAGATTGTTGTTGTTATCTTAGCTGCCTTAATGAAATGTACCACTTGTACATTGAGCACAAAGGATATACTCTCCTTAAAAGCATGTGTTAATACACTGTAGAAAATTCTTACCTAATTACTCTGAATCCCAGAGAATCATTTGTGTAATGTGCCTTATGGAGTAGCTGGTTTGAAATAGACTTGGGGATTCTGATTATTCTATTAATGTATTTATAATGCTAGTATTTTTATACAAAGCTTGTTTGGTGCTCAGTGTGTGTATGTATATATGCACCCCCCCCATACCCCCATAACTTAAATGTACCAACTCCAAGATCGCACTACAACATCCACAAGAGCAGATTTCCTGTTCCGCTCAGATTGGACTGTTGACCATTTGGAAGTCGGCATTCTGATGTGTCGGTCATCTGACATGTCGAGCTTTTCGGCTTGGTGTTTTGTATGTCGGTCTACTGAGATTTTGGTAATCTCAAGTAGACCCATATATATATATATATATATATATATATATATATATATGTGTGTGTGTGTGTGTGTGTGTGTGTGTGTGTGTGTATATCATCTGAAAAGGAAAGCATACAACCTTATGTATTGGAATATAAAAAAACACCAACACAGTTGTTTTGCATGCCCCCTTACACACCACACAACATATATAGATTAATTCCACTGTCACATAACTACAATCAAAAAGGAAACACCACAGGAAGAAGCAAAGTTGCTCTTCTGTGATTCATGTCTTCCTGCATTCAATCTAAAGTGCGTTCAGTAATTTCTGACAGCCAAAACAGCTGACATCAAGCTGTGCTTTCTTCAGAATGCATTGAAACCATATCTATGTATATATAAATATAAATATAGATATAGACATAGATATAGATATAAATATATATATATATATATATATATATATATATATATATATATATATATATATTATAGATATAGATACAGATCTGTTGGTGCATCCATATTGTATAAATTCACATTTGGCTGAACTGTTTGCAGGGTTGCAGAACTGGTTGATTGCATAGGAACATGAATGAAGAAGTGCACAGTCACTAATGTTGTTAATTGCTGACTGCATCTGTGGTAGTGGGGATCTTTTGGTGTTATTCTGCATGTGGGTGAATGTGAGTTGCTGAATCTGTCTCTTGAGGGTGTTGTTGTGGGGGAGATAATGTATGTTAGGGAATTACTGCTAGTTTTGTTTTCACTGTCAGTTGGCAGTGATTCATGGTTGCAGGGTGATTTCTTTCTTCATCTTGGTGTGATCATGGAGCTGGTATACAGAAGTCTAAGGAGATAAAATAGGGGTTTCTCCCCTGCAATAATAATAATTGAAATGCTGTTTCTTTACATTGTTAAATTTGTTTAGTAGGTTAGAGTACTGTTTTTTAACCTTGCTGCTTATTTGTTGTTTAGTTATTTGTACATTCCACCAGGAGAAGAAGGAGTTTCATTTGTTCTGTAAATTATTGAAAGGTGGAATAGAGGAGTGGTTGGCAGAAGTAGATGGAAGTTATTTTTATGAGAGAGGATTTCACTGAAGTGAAGTCATTAGTTTTGGTGCTTACCAAAAGGGTGGAGTGGAGTGATAAGCCAGAGAACTGTAGAGGCCTATAGCACTTTTCAGTATAGATATAAAAATTCTGACAAACATACTGGCAATCAGGCTGCAAGGAAGGTTAGAGAAATTGTTGCAGAACAGAAAGTGTATGTAAAGGAAGAGCATTGCCAGATCAATGAGTAAGTTGAATGGAATGTTGGGAGTGAAGACAAAATTCATCTCAGCAGATCAAAATACAATCTGCTGATAAGCATGCTGACTGAAAAGCAAAGTGACCAATATACCTTCAAAGTCTCCTGTACCTCTGGAGGTAATATATTTATATGGGCAATCACTGTACCTCAGAGCAAGGGTGAATCAACAAACGTGATGAGCTCCTTTCAATGAATGTCCATATTTCTCACGTGGTATTATTTGAGCTCTTACCTTGTATAAAGCTATCTGCGGTGGTAGTGCTGCGGTAGCATTGTTGCCTCACACTAAGACGTTGTCCTGTTCGATTCTCAGCTAAAGCGTCTTCTGTGTGGAGACATGCGTGAATGGGCATACCTTCGTTGAAGGTTGTGCGTCAGGCCTGGCAAGTCAGTACGTAAAAATCTACTGCCAATCATTAGCGGACAGGAGTTCCGCTGTGGCGACCCCTAACCGGGAAAAGCCGAAAGACACAACACAACATTCTTATCCTTTAGATGAAAGTGCTGGCCACCAGCTGAGAAGATAGAAAGTGTGGTTGAGATATAGTACTTAGTTTCCATATGTTTGCAGATGATAAATTGCACACAGCACTTATGTGTTTATTGCAGGAAATCACTACTGTTTGTGTTGTGTTATTTTTATTGGGATTTAAAATATCACTTGATATCATCTTGTTATGTTGTTGATGGATAAATACACAAGAGATGTATTGTAATATTTATGGTTGCTTGAAAAGCAGAGACTTTGTTCAACCTAGATCAGGGGTCTGCAACCTGTGGCTCTGGAGCCACATATGGCTCTTCTATCCCTCTGCAGTGGCTCCCTGTAGCTTTGAAAAATAATGGCCACTCTACTTCACAGCACACACACACACACACACACACACACACAGAGTGTGATCGAATGACGGACTTTAAGTATTGTTCTTATAAACTTAGAAACTTGCTAGAATAACATGGTTTCTGTTGCCATGCATTCCACACACACGGAGAGCAATCAAGCAATTCCCCTGGCAGCAGCAGCATCTCCTGAAAGGTTTCCATACCTGTCAAAGAAATCTGGACACAGCCACAAATAAAGGCGAACAAAGGAACAAAAATAGGGATGGACTTTAAATGATGCTCTTATAAACTTAGAAACTTGCTAGAATACCATGGTTTCTGTTAGCATGCATTTCACACACACACACACACACACACACACACACACACACACACACACACACACACACACTCACACACTCACACACACACACACACACACACACACACACACACACACACACACACACACACACACACACACACACACACACACAGTTACCTCTCAACTGTGCAGATTTGTGCAGAATGCCCTGACTTTTGCCTCATATTTCTGGTCTGTTTCTCATACAATTGTGGTTTTCTGGCAAATTATTGAGGGCTGAAGTCAGAAAAATAGACATACATTTGAGTTTCAGACTTCACACCCTTCAGAAAATTAATGCTAATGCAAAATTTGTTATTCTATCAATTTTCTAAGTTTGTAAGAGCAATATTTAAAAACTGTCCCTATTTAGGGGCCTTTGTGTCCCATTATTAATGGCTTTGTTCAGATTTCTTGTTCTAAGAGGTCAAGAGATATGGCACACACACACACACACACACACACACACACACACACACAGAGCAATCAAGCAATCCCAACAAAGGAACAAAAATAGGGACGGGTTTTAAATATTGCTCTTATAAACTTAGTTCTTTTACATTTAGTATAATAACTATATATAAACTTTATATGCTGTGTTACCTTCATTTTAGGGGTCAAATAGGTTTTGTGACTCCTGATGAATTTCATTTGGTGGGAGAGAGGCCAAAAATGTCTCTTTTGAAAGTGAAGGTTGCAGACCCCTGACCTAGATAGTAGTACATATAAAATTCAAGGGTGTGGGGTCAGAAACCCGCACATTAAATGGTGCAGAAGGCATTCACTCTCCTCCAAAAATAATTGCTTGCATTAATCTGTAATAATTTTCATACATTGTTTGAGTGGCTTTTTTGTCATTTAAATGTTATGGATTTTTTTTTTTTTGCTTGACTTAGGATGTTGTCATATGTTATTACAGCTTAGTTAGAGTTAGTTGCAAATCTTTAAAGTACTGAAATTAAACTTGTATTCATACCATAATTATACAAACCTTGGGTATGTGTTCCAAATCCAGTAGTAAACACATTCCTATTCTACATTTCGGGACCTAAGCCATTGAAGCTATAATACAATAAATAATATGAATATGAACATGGAGTGGGGTACTAACTTTAGTGACCCACATAACTCAGCTCAATCTACTGCCAGTGTGTTTGGTGACATTATTAACTTCTATCTTTGTAAACACAAATAAAGAAGACACAGATGTGCAGATAAATTCAACAAAAAACACTGCTGGTTCAATCAAAAAATTAATAACATATATAACAGAGGAAAAGACATACTACCTAGGAAAACAGGAACATAAGAACATAGGGAAACTACTAGCCAAACAATCACAAGGATCATAACATGCCTAGCAGTATGCACCTTTAAATAGACAAACTAAAAAGGTCACCCTTGTCAAGCACTTAATACTGCTTACCTACCAAACCAGGGCCTTACATAGTAAGCCTGATGTAAAGTTGTGCCTAACCATCCCATCATCAAGACTAGCCTTAAAGGTAGTAAAAATAGTACTTTGTTTGACATGTAATGGCAACTTATTCCATAGGCTGTGGAGACACTGTGTTAGGAAGACATCACTCCAGCTAGTCTTCTTATGTTTTCCTGTAGATTTAGGTTTCTGCTGTGGCACTGGTTTTGTGAAGAAATAGGTGGTCAAATGGGACTTGGCCTTTCATGGCTTGAAAAGCTAGACACAGGTCACTGTAGAGCATCTGGTAGGTACTGAGTAAGAGAAGAGCCACTCTAATCTTTCAGCGTATTTGAGGGAGGTAAGGTCTTCAATTTCCTTGGATAAGGGTGTTTGGGGCATTTTCACTATAGTGGCGTGTTTGGATTTGTACATGCCAAAGGGGAATGGAATTTGATGATGGGTCTGATAAAGGAAGAATACCAGGGTAGAATGACTTCTTTGGCTCTTGAAGATATTCCTTTGGTCATTAACTGGGCCAGATAGAATAATTTCCTGACTGTAGTAGAAATGTGATTTAGTGAGAGAGAGAGAGGTTTGATTACATAAGTACCCACATCTCTTATGGCAGTCTCTTTCTAAGGAGAAGTACCATTTATAACATATGAGCTGGAAATAGCTTTTTGCTAAATACTAGTATGTGGCAATTCTTGCATTTAATATTAGACCAATTTTACTATACCACATATGTGCTTATTTCAACCCTTGCTGGAGCAGTTTATCAGTGGATGAGGCGATAACACTATCTAGCTTACAGTCATCAGCAAACCGGGTCAACCAAACTTCTGAAATACTGCTTTGAATCTATGAAAAATAAATGCCAAACAGAAAAAGACTTACCATAGATCCCCGTGGCACTCCTCTGATTACAATTTTACATTCAAAGAGTGTACCAACAAATTGCATAACCTTGGGTCTGTTGAATAGCCAATTTGCTATCCAGAGTACATCATAGGGGTTTACATCCAGTTTGTCTACTTTTTCAATAATTTTCAAAGAAGCTTACTGTGCTCAGGAGGCAGGACTTGTCCTTCACAAAACCAGACTGAGTGAAACGTGTTTTAGTGAAGTTGCCTTTGTCTGCATAAATGAGTTCTGTTACAATACTTTGCATGGCTTGCATATAAGGCAGGTGTGGCTGATGGACCTGTAATTACCTGGGTCTGTTGAGGTCCTACCTATGTGTGGGGGAGCCACAAAGTCTGTTCCCCAGGCTTCAAGCGCAAACCCTGTAAACAGGGTAAGGATGAACATTTTCACTAATGCCATAGCTAGTGCATACTTGGAAACAATGACAATTCACCCTGTTGTTTTATGTTGCCTGGTCACATGGAGGTATTATTTTTACCCTTTGACAGGGATTATAAAAGTTGTACCAAAGATGATTTCAGACAACACTAGATTTTCAGGGATTTGGGGGGCAGCAATGTGGGTAGGTGGAGCAAAGTTAGCACTACATTTGTCTACTAACATATTGGCTGTATCCTCGGTATCAGAATGTATGATATTTTTATGTATTAGCTCAGTACATTTTTGGACATTATTCCTTAAGTTTTTGACGTAGCTGAAGAAATACGTATTTCTGTTGGTATCTGTGACAACCTTAAATTCATATTTTGCTTTACATTTTCTGATAGTGCTCTTAAGTTCTTTCCTAGCATATTGGGGGTCTTGAGATTTGGGGAATGGAATTTCTTGCAACTTTTCACTATATTCCTTCTTTTGTTATACATTTTATTTATATGAGTTCAACCAGAGAGGTTTATTCTTGAATTTACCATTTATTTAGAGCGGATGGGTACTGACTTTCCTATGCAGCTGCTTAGATGCGTGTAAAAGTTGGAAGTTAATAAGTCAGGCATCTGAGTTGGGCCTGCTTGGGATTACTGGGAAATTTGCAAATGTCTTCTATAAGCTGAAGTAGGGTTGCCTTGGAAAAGTCCATAAAGATGACCTCATTTTTTGATGGGGTACAACAACTAAGCCTGACAGAAAAGATGGCCAATTTGTGGTTAGATTTAACCAGAGATAAGGAGATATGGTGTGGGGTACAGGTAGTGGCTATGTTGGTAAGGACCAGGTCAAGGAAGTTAGAGCCTCTAGTGGGTAGTTGTACAGGTACATTGGCATTAATGGCGTCAAGGAAGCACTGAGCAAAATGCCTCTTAGAGATATGTGTGACAATTAATGCTTGGGTAGTTGAAGTCAACTGGCAAGAAGGTATTTGCTTTGATATTTAATACCTTAGTGGTGTTTAGGTAATCTTCATAATCTATGGGGGAAATTGACTGGCATCTTAAACTATCAAGATCAACTTATTCATAATAAAAAAAACAACTCTAGATAATAAAGTACAGAAACTACTTATATTTCTTATCACATTTTGATACCTAATTTTGGATTCAGCTTGAATTCAAGGGCTGAAAGCAATAATAAGCTATTCTTCAATTATGTTAGAAAACTGCAAGAAGAAAAAATTCTGAATGCACTTGCAGAAACATTGTGTATTTACCTCCCAAAAAAAAACAAAGACATGTCAGAGATTCAAGTGGACAGCCTTTATATACATACTGACATGATAACTGGTTTCAAAAGAAAAATTAAAAACTCAAAACTCCATCTGGTGGGTTCCTATACAGAAATAAAGAAAATCTGACTAAACTCCTATTAGTCGTGTTGATACAAAATCTTAATGTGTGGACACATTCCTGACCTGTGATGACAGACTATTTTATAGTGCCAATCTGTAAAACAAGGAAGCATCGCAGACCCAAACAAGTTTAGATCCATTAGCCTGAACAGAACTCTATGTAAAGTCATAGAGTGTTATAGTGGCGCTTGCACACATTTGAAAAGGGGGTGTACTTCTGTTAGGTGTGGAACACCATGGGTTTATTAATACAAGATCTTGCCTTTTGCATCTCATGGTAGTATCCTTGTAAGAAGTAACATCAGCATGTACCGAATGGCTTACTTGCTAAGGCATTTACAAATGTCCATATGTAATTCAGTGGTAAATGCTCAACTGGACACAAGTCAGGCTGGAGGGTACCAGTAGTATCCTATGCGGCTCTATGCTGGGTTTACTCCTTTGTGAGCTATTTTGCTCAGATACAAAAAAAATGGAAAAGAGGCTATGAATAACCAAATAAAGTGATGACTGCAGACTGGGTAACGCAATAACTTTAGGAAAAGATGACAATGTTTTCTAAGAGAGCCTACCAAAAATAAATCAATATATATCTGGTGAAGAAATACTGAACTCCCTCTAATATCAAAACCATGAGTTATATCAAAACAGACAAAAAAATAAGATAAAAGCTATAATGGCCAACAATTTTAATGTTGACTTGTGCGTATTTTCCACAGTCCGAGCACCATATTTTGTAGCCCATATAGTTTTATGTGGCACTTTGTATTTCAGTGATCTCACTCATTATAAAACTAGTGCTGTGATCAAAAACATGAAAAAGCACAATGATTCCTTACTAGAAAAAATGTAGGATTGGTAAACTTAAACTAGTCATTCTGTTCTGTTTCTTAGAGGTAAACTCTACCAGATCTGAAAAGTTACATTTTATCAGGTTTTATTTGAAATCCAATGGTTAAAAAGCACCAATGGGGAGCTAAACTAAATCTAGGAGCCTAATACTGAAACAAATATCAATAATAAAAAAAATCCAGGTACATTGCATAATGCCTGCTAGGATTATTGAATAAGCTTCTGCTTACATTTAGTAGAAGACAGACATTCATTTCCTTCAAACTAATGTTGATACGTTTAAATATGTAACAAAAGTAGAAATGAACAATGTGGGATTCTAATAGACTGGCCTGCTGAGGGCCAGTGCTTTATAAGCTTAACAGTTGAACCCATGAACCTTTATTTTTAATTTAGTGAAAGTTTGAAAACTAAAAAATGATTCAGATTTTAGACAATAGTACTCCACAACATAATATATTATTTCAGGTTTTTCGGTTTACGCATTACTATTTAACACTGTCATCACCTGTATGTAGTGCTTAACTATTCATAATTTTATACAAGGTCAGAAACATTTATTCAAATGTTAAATTTTTGTTTCTTCTGCTTTCCATTTCCCTAGAGTATCTTGTGGGATAAATAATATTATTCCCTTTCATAGCTTACTTTTACAGAAGGCTTATTTTACGGTATATCAAAATGTATTTATTCAGTAGTGGTATGCCCGGGTTTTGTCTAGAAATGCTCCCCTGAGATCTACACATCTGTCTAACTGATCACCAAAATGAAAAACAAAAAGACAAAGACAGAATACATAACAAATTCTAATCCAGTTAATTTTAAGATGTTGCTTGCTCATTGTTATGAGTCTAAGCATGTCTGCCCGAGCTTGAGGTTTTCTTAAACCTCGGACGTATGTATAATAGCAAAATTAGTGAAATATGCTTTCAGTGTACTGACAGCACTCATTCTACCACTGGGTTTAGGGCCCATTTTTAATTCAGACCTTCTAGGAACTGTAGGTGAACATGCGGATTCCTTGACAGTCCAATTATCTTATGCCAGATTCAGCATGATACCCCCCCAACCACACGTGGAAGTTGTTGACTTTAGTGCTAATTTTAGGTAGTCATCGATGTCCCATGTTTACCATGATATATAACTAAATCAGTCGGAGGTTATACCAGTTAGACTCAATAAGGTAATGTTGGTTGACTTCAGTTACTCATCTATCATGTAGCTAACCAGTACAACCAATAACAAATATGCCCTAAGGTCTCTAAACTTTGTCTGGTTCTTTTGGCCAAATTGTCCTTTCCACTACCAGAGGTGCAAGTCTTTTTTACCTTATCCTTACAAATAGTGCCCCAGACTTCACCCTGCCATGTTTTGTATCTTCTTTAATTGTGTCGAACCTCCAGGCTGTTATCTTCACCCCAAAACCAGTTCTACATGTCTCTTAACCTAGTTGTATTTACAGATGAATCTATATCAACCTCTATTCATTTACTAATGATATCCAAAAATGCACCATCCAGGGGCTAACCAGTCAGTCTAGCTTTCAGCCAAATTTGCTAGATATACCTAAGAATTCTATTCACATCAAAATTGTTTTGTTGAGTTATGTGTCTTAATCTGTCACAATTATAGTGAGGCATTCAAAAATTATATAGTGGAATTCTCACATGACATTTAATGATGAAAGAAAAACTTGCTGTATGTAATGAAGCTGCTTCCTCCCATAGAAAAAAATCTAAAATTCATCAATAAAGATCTCAAATGCTCCATTAGAAAGAGAGAGACAAGTTATAAAGTACAGGTTTTCAGATTTTCCTAGGACAGTCATAAGTCTTTTTTGAACTACATAAGGAAGCTGCTATACCTAGCTGATATTTATTCTGATCTAAAGACCATCACTAATGTGCTAACTCACAGTTAGCCCTAATTTTATCCAGTTCAATGTCCCCTGCATTCCCCCTTTGGTTCACAAACTACCCCCCCAAATTACTTTAAACCCAGTCCTGTCATTACTATCCAACACAAATACTGCAGGCTCCAATAGCATACTTAGCTGTCTCACAGTGATGACAAAATGCAGATATGCTGAGCCCCTCATGAACTTCTTCACTCTTAGCTTGTCCAGTGATTAAGTACCAGGTAGCTAGAGAATTGCAATATCAGTGTCATTATACAAGGGTGGGACCACCACAGACTCTGGGAGCTATAGACTTATTAGTCTAACCAGTATCATCTGAAAGGTAATGAAACCTATCATGGTCAAATAAATAATGAAATAGGTGACCTACAGTCCTGTGACCTTTATCATTTTGGTTTTGTAAAAGGTATATCCTATCTACTCAATCTGTTTACCTTCTTTGAAAGAGTTACTGAAGATTTGATCAAGGGCCAATCTGACAACAGTGCCGATCTGCACAAAGCAAAGGACTTTGATAAGTTTCTTATAATTCCACATAATGATATTGTTGACATTCTTGCCTGCCTAATCATTAAATGCTATGTCATCCACTGAATAACCAAATGACTCTCTAACAGAACATATACAATAAAGATTAGTGGCACATTTTCTAAGCAAAGAAATATCACTATTGGTGTCCCACAGGGCACAGTTCTGCACCCTTTTTCTTCTTCTCCGCTGTGAATGCAGATATCGGAGTCCTATAGCTAACAAGGTTTGCTAATGACACCATTATCATCTCCCTTGCTGGCACTCTGTTGCTCCAAGCAAGGTTTGATCTTTCCAACACCTGATGGACTGACCATGTGCTCCAGCTCAGTAAGAGAAATGTAGCATAATTTCATTAGGGTAACCATTTCAAATGCAGGGACCTACTTCAGTGAGTCCTGTAATATGAAGACTGAATGGCCAAAAAACAGTATTACACATACTAAGTCCAAGATGGCTGTGTATCAGAATATTCCATCTTCTGCAATGAATGGCAATCTTGAAGTTGGTGTATATAGGTTCAGGGGCATTGGGAGTTTCATCTCTCACATGGGGGGGTGCAAAGGGGCTTGCACCTCTGCAAAAAACAAGTTTAAAGGAAAAGGGTGATGTTCAATATTCAATAATCATCTGCATTTTGGTCTTGTTTTTTATATGCTGGCACTTGGCATTATAAGTGTCGACATTTCAATAAGGAGCCTTTCATTAGAAAAAAAAACTATCCAAATACATAATATATAATGGATGCCCCATTTAAAACTGATGCAGGCTTAAGAAATGTAGACACATTCATCAACAATACGGTATCCTTTAACCATCATATATCCTTCATAGTTACAAAATCATTTCTCCTTGTTCAGCTAATTACTGAAGCTATAGCCTCTAAATCAAAGAAAACCTTAATTCCCTCTTTCATTAGGTCCATCATAGAATGCAATGCCTTCTTCAACATGCACCTCCCAAACAGCTTGCCCAATTCAAAAGTCTCAATGACTCCTAACAAAAAACACCCCCTTGAACTACTCAGATTTAAAACACTTTTTTTTACTCTGTTTCAAACAGGTTTCTAGTTAGCTTTCCATGCTATAAAATACCTTGTCCTACTACAGCTTCTTCATCTTCAGAAAACGGGTAATATTACAAATACCCATTTCAAAAATGTCAACATAAATGGACCTGCTAGCATGATAGATATCTGACCCACTGGATCACCTACCTATAAAATTTGCATTGCATGTTAAACAAAACAACACATTGGCTACCTTTAAAAGCAGTCCTGATGATTGGATGGGTATTTGCAAATTCACCCCTGAAGTACATAATATGATTGTCATTAATCAGAGCAGCTATTTTTTTTTTTGTTTTTTACAATTTTGCTAGGGTGCACTGGCCTGGCTTCTAAATGGTCATTTAGACTGCTTGACTACTAATAACCTATTAACCTAAAAGGCATTACAGTTTGGGGAGATATTACCTTACAACTGTAAGATAAAACAGCATAGCAATATTCTGTATTTCCTGTTACTGGGAATTCATTTAAGTATAGTAATTGTAGAACAGAGCATGTGTTTGTAACTTTAAGAATGTAGTCCAGATGTAGGCACGTGCATATAAATACTGAGCATGTGCAGGCAGCAGTGCCATTTTGAGAGAACAGCCCGAGTGTTAAGATGTATGAGTGTAGTAGTCAGTCTGTTTATAAGTTTATTTAAGTTTAAGTTACTAAGCCTCAGTCCTGATGTGTTTCTGTGTAATAAAGCTGCTTGAACCAAACCCACAACCATTTGTCTGTTTTATCCTGGATGGACGAGAGACATGGTGTCACAACCAGGACTGAGAGTGCAACTTCTTCAAGCCATGAGGTGCAGAGTTGATGGTGAAGGTATATTAAGCAGGTTGGGTGATACAGTGCTCAAAAAAGGCCAGAAACAAACTTCAGGTAATCAAAACTTGCACAAATTATTTACTTTGCAAAGAAAATGAGACAGAGCATTTGTAAGGCACAACAATAATTATTAATCAAACAAGTGGCACAGAATGCATTGTTAATTAAGTGAAATGTTTGAAACCACGATATTTGACAAAACTATCAGAAATATTTATATGGGGCTCAGAATTACCTTCGATTTGCATAATGAGCATGTTTAAAGTAAAACGAGCACAAGAAAAGTACAGTGAGCATGAGAAGAGGTTAAAAGGGCATAATAAATACAATAAAAGGGCAAAATAAGCTTAAAGAGCAAGGTGCATGTTTTTAGTAAAATACCATATTGTGGGCATAAACTACTGTTTCACATTGCCCAAAACCATTCAAAGCATAACTAGAATTGTTTGAAGTATCTCGGAGTGTGCATTGTGTTTGCAAAGTGTGTGCTTTATTACAGTGCAATTATTTCAAAGCATTTGCTGTGTGCAAAGTACAGTTATTTTGCAAAATGCAGTCAAAGTACAGCCATTTCTAAAAAGTTTCTGTGCTGTGTACATTTATTCGCAGATGTCCAACATTTCAAAGTGTTTCTTACACTGTATACAGTTGATTTGCAAAGTGCATTCATTTTGAAGTGCTTCTTACTCTGAGCTTCTTCTGCTGTGTACAGTTTGTTCACAAAGTACACTGATAAGGAGTGATTTTGCAAAGTACAGTGATTTTAAAGTGTTCTTGTGCTACAGAGACTTATCTGGCAAAATGCAGTTATTTCAAAGAGTCTGTTGTGCTATTGGGCATATATTTGTGTGCATGATCATACATAATTCTAAGCCCCTTCACTACTGTGTGTCGATATGGCAGAGGCATTTTGTAGACCAGTCCACTTGTGTTTGATCTGATCATAATATTGCAGAGAATTAGAGAGTATTTGAGCAGGAATACGATACTTTCATACATGCAGCTTTTTCTGACAAAGATGCACGTGCAAGGGCATTCATTTTGCTTAACATAGCTGGGTCAGAGGTCATTGAAAGGGAGCATTAATTTGTGTCTGCATTAGCAGTATATGCAGGAGGGAGAAAGCCTCCATATTGATGGACTGTCTGAATCAAGAGAGGACTCTGAGTGCTTGAAATGTAAATTTAAAGAAATGTGTAAACCCCAGGCAAATGTTACATTAGAGAGGCAC
Source organism: Protopterus annectens (assembly GCF_019279795.1). Taxonomy (NCBI): domain Eukaryota; kingdom Metazoa; phylum Chordata; order Ceratodontiformes; family Protopteridae; genus Protopterus; species Protopterus annectens. The sequence goes on along the minus strand of NC_056732.1, from coordinate 1,237,722,203 downwards.
CTATTTTATACAAGAGACCAAAGGCCAGGTGAAACTTTTACAGCTTATATCACTGACTTGAGAAATAAGTTAAAACATGCAGAGTGATTTGAAAGATGAGTTAACAAAGGACAGACGTGTGTGGTGTTAATAGTGATGCAGTGAGAAAGATTTTGCTTTGTGACAGTGATTTAACAGTGAGCAAAGCTACAGAGATTTGTCAAATCCATGTGCTCACAGAAAGACACACAAGTATGCTTGCAAGTCTTATTTTAACTGTCGTAATTGTGGTGCCAATCATAAGTCTAAAAGAGAGAGAAGAGCTTAGCATTTGGTCAGCAATGCCACAAGTGTAACAAAATGGAACCAATTTCAAAAGCTTTGTAATTCAAGCAAGCCTCATTCAGTTCTTAAGAAAAGTTACTCAAAAAACAAGTTGATCATGTGGAAAGCTGCAACCCTACTTTCTATGTAGATGGTGTATCAGTGGTCAGTGAAAAGATTAATGCAGTAGATTTGTTGGCAAAGAATGAAGTATTTTGTACTGTCCTGATCAATGGTAAACCCACAGAGCTCAAAGCAGACAATGGTTCAAAGTGTAATGTAATGTTAGCAGAAACATTTGCTAGAGTGAGAGCTGGTGAGCAACTTAATTTGGCTAATTGTGCAAAGTGTGTTGCTTATGGAGGTGAAGAGATTCAAACTGATAGCTCAGTAGTGCTTTCATGCTATTTGGCTGGGAACAGTTACAGCTTGCAATTTTATGTAGTCAGAAGACCTGTGCAGTCATTATTAGGTCTCAGAGAGGGTTTAAGAATGAAACTGCTTTCTTTAACCAAAGACGTCTGTCATTTAAGCACATGCCCCAATTCCAGCTTCAGTGATGCTGTTTTCTCAGAGTATACTGATGCTTTCAATGACAAGTTAGGCAGAATTCCAGTTGTGTATTCCATGAAAGTATCCATACATCAGTCCAGTGGTCAGACCAGGAAGGAGAGCTCCAATAGCTATGCAAGACAAAGTCAATGTCCAGTTAGACAAGATGGTGCAGTAGGGTGTGATTTGTCCAGTCACAGAACAAACTGAGTGGGTATCTTCCATGGTAGCTGCCCATAAGAAAAGTTCAGATGAAATCAGAATATGCATGGACCCAAGAGACTTGAACAAGGCATTAAAGAGACCTCAACATCCTATGCATACAGTCAAAGAGTTTGCCACCCTCATGCCAAATGCCACTATTTTTTCTGTCTTAGATGCAAAGAGTTCATTTTAGCAAGTAATGTTTGATTGCAAATCTTCATTACTGACTATATTCAGCACACCATTTGGTAGATACAGATTCCTCTGGATGTCTTTTGGAATAAATTCTGCCAGTGAAGTCTTTCAGCATGCAATGGAACATTTTTTTTCAGGCTATCCATGTGCTATAATAGTTGATGATTTATTGGCTGGAGTTAATGGTGAAGCAGAGCATAACAGAAACCTCAGGAGAGTTCTGGACAAGCACATGTAGTGAACTTGGAGCTTAATCCTCTGAAGTATAAATTCAGACTACCAGAAGTTACTTATGTAGGTCATTTATTTACCAATACAGGCTTATGACCAGACCCTTCCAAACAAGCAGCAATTCCTGAGATGCCATCTCCAGACAATGTCCAATCCCTACAGCATTTCCTTGGTATGGTTAACTATTTGGGCAAATTTAGCCCCGACTTGAGTGAGTTATCAGTGCCTTTAAGAGAGCTGACACACAAAAATGTTGCCTGGTCATGGTTAGAACAACACTAGACAGCATTTGATAACCTCAAACAACAAATTGCCAACCTGTCTACACTGAGATACTATGATGTCCACAAACCAGTAGTTCTTTCCGGTGATGCTTCAAAATTCGGTCTTGGTGCAGTTATTGTTCAAGAGGGCAGACCTGTTGCCTATGCATCTATAACTCTTACCCAAACTGAGATGCAGTATGCTCAAATTGAAAAGGAACCTTTGGAAATTGTGTTTGCATGTTCGAAGTTCCATGGTTATATTTATGACTGAGCTATGAAAGTCAAAACTGATCATCAACCTCTAGTTACTATTTTAAAGAAGCTTATGCATACTGCTCCAGCAAGACTACAAAGAATGATGCTCAGATTGCAAAAGTATAATTTCAAAATTGTCTACACAAAAGGCAAACTTCTTTATCTGGCTGATACCTTATCCAAATCGCTGAGAAATACCACAGAACAGCTTGATGCAGAGAATTTTGACATTGATATCATGGAAGTGCATAATTTTTCTACCATGAGACTTGATGAGCTACGAGATCATACAAAGGCTGATCCAATTTTGCAGAAGCTCAACAACTTCTTCAATGTTGGATGTCTGTCAAAGCAATCTTGTGTACCACCAGAAGTACCTTATTTTCCATACAGAGATGAGATGCTGATGGAAGTTGGTATCATTTTTAAAGGTCCAAAAGCAATTGATCATGTGGAAAGCTGCAATCCTACTTTTTATGTAGATGGTGTATCAGTGGTCGGTGAAAAGGTTAATGCAGTAGATTTGTTGGCAAAGAATGAAGTATTTTGTACTGTCCTGATCAATGGTAAACCCACAGAGCTCAAAGCAGACAATGGTTCAAAGTGTAATGTAATGTTAGCAGAAACATTTGCTAGAGTGAGAGCTGGTGAGCAACTTAATTTGACTAATTGTGCAAAACTTGCTCCTTATGGAGGTGAAGAGATTCAAACTGATGGCTCAGTAGTGCTTTCATGCTATTTGGCTGGGAACAGTTACAGCTTGCAATTTTATGTAGTCAGAAGTCCTGTGCAGTCATTATTAGGTCTCAGAGAGAGTTTAAGAATGAAACTGCTTTCTTTCACCAAATACATCTATCTTGTAAGCACATGTCCCAGTTCCAGCTTCAGTGATGCTGTTTTCTCAGAGTATGCCTACTTCCTTACAACATGAATACATTCAGATTTTGCATCATGGCCACCCAAATTCTGAAGCTACCGAAAGAAGGGTAAGAAGACTAGTATTTTGGCCTTCTCTGTCAAAAGACATGGATAAAGTGCTTTCATCTTGTTCAGTATGCAATAGCACTAAACTGAATTTGCAAAAAGAGCCACTTCAGCTAAGCCAGAATTCATGAACTACCTTGGTCAACAGTAGCCACTGACATATTTGAGTGGAACAGTCAGCATTACTTAGTGTTGGTAGACTCTTCTTTGAACTGGTTTGAAATCAATTTGCTACCTAACCTAACATCCAGTGCTGTTATTACTAAGATGAAACATCATTTCAAAGTCCATGGTCATCCACACAAAGTTATTTCTGACAACTGTATCCAGTTTACCAATTAATTGTTTTAGAAATTTACAAAAGAGTCAGACTTTATCCATGTTACTAGTAGTCCAGAATATCCACAGTCAAATGGCCTTGCTGAATGTGCAGTGCAGACTGCAAAGCAATTACTAGAGAGGTCAAAGTGTGACAATACCAATATCTTCTTGAATTTACTTAATCTCAAAAATATACCCCATGACAACCTACTTGGCTCACCTGCTTAAAGATTTCTATCTAGGCAAACCATAATAACCTTGCCTGTCAGTTCTAGTTTGTTTGTGCCAAATGCTAAAAACATCAGAGTATTCAAAGCCCAACTCTTGAAGAAGCATTCCTTTCAGAAGTCCATCTATGATAAAATGAGCAGATTTCTTCGTCCATTAAAAGAAGGAGAAATAGTAAGAATGCAAATGGCAAAAGGCTTTGATCGAATTTGTCAAGTGAGAGGCATATGTGCCGAGCTAAGATCCTACTTAGTGGAATCTGAGTGTATAGAATACAGGAGAAACTGCAGGCATCTTCTTCCAGTGTCTGAAACAATATCACAGCATCATGTCTCAGTATCCATTCCCATTCCCGATGATGTCCTAGATGTCCCCAGATTTGAACATTCCTTGAAGACAGTCCCCATTGCTAGATCCAGTTCTGATTTTTATGTTACACAATCAGGTCATATTTCTAGACCTAGTGTGACATACACAGCAACGTGGACATGATTGTTTTATATGTATCTAATTTTGTATGATTGCATGGCAAAGAATTAGTTCTGTATAATTGCATGTCAAAAGATCATTTCTGTATAATTGCATGTCATTGAGTACTGTTATTTGATGTATGAGCTATTTCTCAAAGAGGGAGGATGTAGAACAGTGTGTGTGTGTGCAACTTTAGGAAGCATTTCCAGATGTAGGCATGTGCATATAAGTAGTGAGCATGTGCAGGCAGCAGTGCCATTTTGAGAGAACAGCCAGAATGTTAACATGTATGAGTGTAGTAGTCAGTCTGTTTATAAGTTTATTTAAGTTTAAGTTACTAAAACTCAGTCCTGATGTGTTTGTGTGTAAAAAAGCTGCTTGAACTGAACCCACAACTGTTAGTCTGTTTTATCCTGACCAGATGAGCCACAGTATTATAATCCACAATAACAGAAGATGAAACTAAAAGGCATGCTGATTAAATTTCCTTTGCACTGAATGATGCAGACTTGAATAAGACCATTTGAAAACCTAAAAACAATGTCTGCTCTGTAAATCACTGGTTATACAAAGTAAAGACATCAAAAGAAGTTAAAACAAGTACAAAGTAGACTGCTAGCTGCTTAATGTTAGTATAATAACAGTGCCATTTCTTTACAGGAGGAAAACAAAAAGGAAAAAAAAACTGCATTAACTTTTGAAACTCTGATAGAAATGGATAATAACTGATATCTTAGTCACAAGTATAAGTTCCTTTACATAACCATTACTTACAGTGGCTTGCTGTATACTCATAAATTTTGAAACGAACAAAACAGCAAGCTAACCAGAATAAAGAAGCCTGATTTATATCTGTATTCATATAGATAGATAGATCTGTATCTATCTGTCTATATAAAAAGACAAAGATGTGCGCACACATGCGCGCACACACCCACACTTGTATATATATATATATATATATATATATATATATATATATATATATATATATATATACACACACACACACACACACACACACATATATATATAAAATAAAATTATATAATAATATAATTATAATATATATATATATATATATATATATATATATATATATATATATATATAAATGTAGATATATTTCATGATTGTACAAGAAAATGGAATTCAGTGTCATAGCCACAAACCTTGCAGGTATAAACAAATAGCTGTAGAGGAGATTTTCACTTTAAGCATAACACCAATGTCTATGAGGCATTCAATCTTCAAATATGTTATAAAATACTGAAAGATAACTGTAGATCGCCAGGTGCAATTATAATGAGCTTCACTCCAGAAGTACAGCTGCAGTGTGCTGACTCATTGAGATGACCTATAGGGCACCAAAATAATCAGTAAAATTGTATAGTCTCAGTACAATAAGCAGAGATTAAGTATGAAATGTAAATAGCAACCTTCTCCATATAGAGTGAGAGTTATATATAATTCTGCATATACAAACAACATAGTAATTCAAATAAAGGTTTCCATGGTAACCACAGATTTTAAGAACAAGTATAAGTTGTTCCTTACCTCCTAAATCAAGCAGCCCAAGTGGTAACTTTTCTAGGTATGTGTTTCATTTCTGCTTATTCTTGTATTGTATTATTAATTATATATTGATTGGATACAGAAATAAATGCATTTTTGTCATACAGAATAATATTGTTGATACTCTGTTTCTTTCTTAATGCCATTGCACTATAACTCACATTCATAGCAACTTGCACTATATAAACAATGCATTCATTGCCACATGACAATATTTTTGTGTAGCCACTGCATCAACAGTAATTCCTGCATGAATCTCATGTCAAGTGTATTTTTGGCTGGTGAAATTTCATGAAGCAAGACTGCGGTATATACTGCACAAGCTGTATTTGTTCTTTGTCTTTTGATGCAGAGTAGCACTAATGATAAATAATGTTATAAACTCATCATAGATAGTGGAACTGGAACCACGAGCTATAATGACCTATACATAACCTGCTGGCCAACATTACATTTAAAATTCTACAATTGTTCTGCACTGTAACAAGATATGAATTCAGCGCTTTTTGGGAAAGAAACATGTTTAGAATTTAATGTGATCCTTTTGTCACATTGGCCTGATACAAATCATGCCTCTAGTCAAGCTTAACTGGATGACTGATATGCACCTTTTACTAGACATAATCATTCATAGAAATCAGGACTTGAGTATCCATCAGTCCTTTTGGATTCCAAAATGTGGTCACACTTACTTGGGCCTTTTATTCTCTTCCTTCTTAACCATTTAACCATTTCCACATCAACAGAATAACCTCACCTTCTCTAAGAAACAAGCTCACAGCCACTCACAGGTATCAAGTTATTACTCTGAAGTCAACCAGTTCTGTCTTCAAAGTTACTCAACATTTTCAGTGCAGCTTGCAAAAAAGCAGTGGCACTAAAGGTTTATAGTCACTAACTCATGCTTGCCACAAAAATCATAACACCACATACTGATATGGAACCACTTATCATAGGAGGCTGCCAGGCTAATGGCCCTGGGGCCCTTACAAGCCTAGCCAAGAGTTTATCGCCAAAAAGAAACTTCAAATCACAGGCTATCAAGGCAACTAACTAGACACATGGCTGGCAGAAATACATAACTATAACATATCAGATTACAGTTGTGCCAGGCATGGTTTGTCAGAACAAATGTGTTTTTAAGATACGGTTTTGTGACTATAAAGGTAATTGCAAGAGAGTTTACCTATCAGCTATCACAGCACACTTTCTTAGCTCACCATTTATCGAAAATTAAATGCTGAAAAAAATGAACCAAAAACAGAAAAAAATCTTTTTTACAGGGGAGCAACCCTCCCTGCACACTGCCCTAAGTTTTATATATATATATATATATATATATATATATATGTGTGTGTATACACACACACACACACACACACACACACACACGCACACGCACGCACACACGCACACACACACACACACACACACACACACACACACACGCCAAGACTGTGGTCACACTATAGTGGAGAAAAGGGCAACATTCTTACAATAATGCTCTACCAGCAAGCACAGTACAGCCCTCTGAAGTGAAACATACAGTGACATTCAACTTTATAACCACAGCCACTAGACTACTGGGGCAGAGATCACTTGCAGCTATGCCCTGCAAGAGTACATACGCTGTAATATGTGTGCATAGCTATCAGGCATTTAGGTTCATAGGTTGATACTAGGCTATCGGCCATAGGGCCTATACAAGCCTAGCCATAACGATTCCCTGGCTATTTCTTCCCACACTATTTACTTCCTGGTCCCCTGTCTAGCAGGACAACTGACATGATCCCCGGGGTGAATTTACTTTCTCCCATCCACTCGTCAAGGTTCCTTTTGAAGAGGGCCAAAGAGGTGCTCTGCTTGACATGTATGGGAAGTCTATTCCAGAGTCTGGGGAGTCTCTGGGTCAGGAACCTATCACTCCAGCATGTTTTGTTTATTGTGATGACAAGGTTTAGATCCCTGGAGCGTGTGGCTCTGAGGGATTGGGATTTCTTTAAGTGTAGCATGTCCAACAGCTCTGGGTTTGACATGTCCTTGTATGTTAAGCAGAGATCGCCTCTGAGTAGACAATATGCGACAGAGTATAGCTGGATTTGTTTAAGGCAGTCAGCATAGGGAATCTGCTTTAGGCCTGTTATTCTTTTAGTGAGGTATTTCTGCGGCCTTCCCAGTTGTTGCAGGTGTCTTGAGAGGTACATACCAAATGGGACATTGTATTCTATAATGGGTCTAATGAGGGATGAGTACAGTGGAACAATGACCTCCTTTTTTCTGGATGAAAAGCCCTTAGTGATGAGGTATGCCACATAGAAGGATTTCCTAACTGTTGTGGTGATGTAGTTATTGAAGGTGAAACCAGTGTCCACCTGTGTCCCTAAGTCTCTTATCATATTTTCGGTGTTTAGTGTACTGCCACCTATGTGGTAATTCACGGGTACATGTTTTTTCCCAAAGGGGATATCTATACATTTCTTGGCATTGAGCTTGAGCCCATGGCTCTGGCACCAAGCATCTGTTTCTGTAAGGCCCTTTTGTAGAGTATCCACATCATTTGAACTGCCTAACCTACAATCAGCTCTGCCTCTGTCATTCTATCTATTACCACCCCAATAAGTGTCCTGCCCTCAAAAACCTAGTACAACATCACTCAGCCAAAAGGCCTCTTAGATCATCAAGCAAACTACTACTAGAAGTCACCAACAGCTACAATAGCTTTGGAGATGCACTATATAGTAGTTTGGTGGCTAAAAAATGGAACTCTGTCCCTACTAGCATTCAAAACACATCATCCAAAGCCTCCTTTAAAGACCTCATCAGGCAACATCTCAAGCAAAGTTGGCAGTGCCATGATTGCTCCCCGGATAACATATGCATACTAAATATAGAGCAATTGATAATAGTTTTTCAATCTTACTCACAAACACTGGCTAATCTACAATGTATGTACTGTACCTGTGTACTATGTATGTATTCTACCTACATTCCAAAGTTCAGCTGTACACCACAAATCTATTACTTACCTTTATTTTTAAAATTAATATCTTTTTTGATTGTCCTCTCCACTGTAACTGTTTGTGCCACATACCACTGTAAAAACATGCCTCTTGTAATTTGTGTGTATACTGATTATGTCTAAATAACTAAATGTATCTATATTTTTTTCTTTGTGGAGCTTTTCTCCCCGGGCCTCTGCTGAAAAAGGGCCTTTTCGGCTCAGTCAGACACCCCGGGTTAACAAATGTAAAATAAATAAAATAAATAAATTTGTAGATTCAATAATGGCTCCCAGTTTGCAGTCATCTGTGAACTTTGTTAGTCAGAGTCCCTTGGTATTGGCCTGTACTTCAGAGAAGTAGATGCTAAACAAGAGTGGTCCCAGGACTGAACCCTGAGGTACTCCACTTGTCACTTGTCTGGAGCTGGATTTGGAGTCATCTACTTTTACAGTGTGGGTTCTGTCAGTAAGCCAGTTGGCACCACATTGAGTGATGTAGGGATTAATGCCCAGCTTAGTAAGTTTATCTATGATTCTAGAGCAGGGGATGGTGTCAAAGGCCTTAGCGAGGTCCAGATGGGCTGTGTGAACCACCTTAGCCTCGTCCATGGCTCTGGAGAATGATTCGAAGAAGTCAGTCAGGTTCAGGAGACAAGATCGGCCCTTCACGAACCCAAACTGAGTGGGGTCCAGTGTTTGAAGGTTGCCAATGTCATTGTTTATAAGTTCCATGATAATATGTTCCATGGCCTTGCAGATCAGGCTTGTCAGTCTGATGGGGTGGTAGTATCCAGGATCCAAGGTGGATCCCCACTTGTGGAGTGGGATAACTGTAGCTGTGCACCACTCTGTGGGTACAAAGCCTGAGGTGAGGCTATGATTAAACATGACACTTAGGTGAGGTACCAGTTCATTTTGTAGTTCATGTAGTACCCAGCCCGGGATGTCATCTGGTCCCATGGATGCTGTAATCTTAGCTTTGGAGAGTGCGTTTTTTACCTGTGTGGCCATTATTACTGGAATTTGGCAATCTTTCAGTATTGAGATGGGCCATTTAGGGGGTGAGAGGGGGTAAAGTTGGCACTGAATCGATCTGCCAGGATATTAGCAATATCCTTCAGATCAGTATATTTAATGCCATTCTGTTGTAGCTCAGCGCAGATCTGAGCATTGCCATTTAGATTCTTGACATAGTTATAGAATGCCTTGTGGCTGTCTTTGGAATCTGTGGCAATTTTATTTTCGTAACTAGCTTTGGAGGATTTTATGAGGGATCTCAGCTTCTTACTGAGGCTGGTAAGGGAGTTTTTTGCATCCTGGGATTTTCCTCTTTTCTGCAACAGTTTCTTCCTTTTGCTGTATAGTTTGTTTATAGCAGGGAACCACCAGATTGGCTTCATTTTTTTGGAGGGAGGAGAGCATTTTGGTTCTATTTGGGATGGCACGATTCATGCATGAGTGGATGTGATCGTATAGTGTCTTAGTGTAGGACTCAGCAGTTGAACTTTCAGTTCCCGTCTGCATGGGTGTCATGAAGTTTGTCACTTCTGACTTGAGTAGCATGAAAATGGCTTTGGAGAAGTTTTTTATGGAGGTTTCCTTAGTGGGGGGTGGGGGTGGGATGTGGATGTTAAGGGTGATTAGCTTATGGTCTGACCTGACCAACGAAGGGGTGACCATAGGTGTGGAGCATCGATTTCCCATGTTGGTAATGACCACGTCTAGGAAATTGGAGCCCCTGGTGGGACAATGGATTAGTTGATCCAGGGCATTGGAATTTATGAATTCCAAGAACCGTTGGGCAAAGGTGTTGGTACATGAGCAGTTTTCCCAGTTAATGGCAGGGTAGTTGAAGTCACCCAGTATTTGATGCATCTAGATAGTGTTAAAGCTCAGAATGTATATCATGCAGTCTTGTATCCTTTATGCATGTGTGCAGTCTGAAATGCATGCTGATGAAGCTGGCCATATGCAAATATGCAATCTGTGTCTATCTATTTAATGAGAACATCCAGAATGCCACATGTTCTATAAATTAGTTTTTCACTAATCCCAATGGCACTCTGTCTTGCCACACCTTTTTTTCTCAGCTGCAGATCACTGGCATCTGTCTTACTTTAACCCTTTGGATTATGTATACATTGTTTCTCCACCTGTAATCTAAGGAGGTCCTAAACTTCTTTCACACACACACTTAGGCACCTCCTCCAATGCCATGTTTTACTTTGCAGTAATTATCCAGTCTGATTCAAACAAGTCCCTTCAAAAAGTCTTCTAAGGCAAAATGTTGAGATGGGAACATCTGTCTCAGGTCTCTAATCACACATTAGATGTTATTCTTCTCACCTTCACAGTTTTCCTTAATAAATGCCTATATTTGGAGTATCTCATACTCTGAAGAATGGCTGGATAGTGTCAGTTTCAAGTGTGGCTTTATGTCATCATTTAGCCTTATAAAAGCAGTTATATACATTGTATAACTATTACTCCAGAGTTGTGTTACTGAGCTCTCTTTCAAACTGCACTTCACAAACACATCACAAGCATTATATCCTTCTGCATCTTAGGAAACATGGCTTCCACCTAGTCTGCAGAAAGAGAGAGACAGAAAGAGACAGAGTTCACCACTGTTTGCCCAGCACTTACAGAGTTTATACATCTGTCCCTCAGCGAGAATCAGCGAGTATTTTCACTATTGTTACAGGTGCAGAAGAGTGCAGATAGCCTAAAGCATGCCACACTGACATGTTATGTATTAATCAGAATCCTAAAGAGTGCCACACTGACATGTTATGTATTAATCAGAATCCTAAAGAGTGCCACACTGACATGTTATGTATTAATCAGAATCCTAAAGCGTGTCACACTGACATGTTCTGTATTAATCAGAATCCTAAAGTGTGCCACACTGACATGTTATGTAATGCTAAAGTGTGCCACACTATGTTATGCATTAATCAGAATTCTAAAGCATGCCACACTGACATGTTATATATTAATCAGAATCCTAAAGAGTGCCACACTGACATGTTATGTATTAATCAGAATCCTAAAGCGTGTCACACTGACATGTTATGTATAAATCAGAATCCTAAAGAGTGCCACACTGACATGTTATGTATTAATCAGAATCCTAAAGCGTGTCACACTGACATGTTCTGTATTAATCAGAATCCTAAAGTGTGCCACACTGACATGTTATGTGTTAATCATAATCCTAAAGTGTGCCACACTGATATGTTATGCATTAATCAGAATCCTAAAGCGTGCCACACTGACATGTTATGTATTAATCAGAATCCTAAAGCGTGCCACACTGACATGTTATGTATTAATCAGAATCCTAAAGCATGCCACACTGAAATGTTATGTATTAATCAGAATCCTAAAGCGTGCCACACTGACATGTTATTAATCAGAATCCTAAAGTGTGCCACACTGATATGTTATGTATTAATCAGAATCCAAAAGCATGCCACACTGACATGTTATGTATTAAACAGAATCCTAAAGCATGCCACACTGACATGTTATGTATTAATCATAATCCTAAAGCGTGCCACACTGACATGTTATGTATTAATCAGAATCCTAAAGCGTGCCACACTGACATGTTATGTATTAATCAGAATCCTAAAGCATGCCACACTGACATGTTATGTGTTAATCAGAATCCTAAAGCGTGTCACACTGACATGTTATATATTAATCAGAACCCTAAAGCGTGCCACACTGACATGTTATGTATTAATCAGAATCCTAAAGCGTGTCACACTGACATGTTATGTATTAATCAGAATCCTAAAGCGTGCCACACTGACATGTTATGTATTAATCAGAATATAAACTAATGACTTGTCATTATTCCCCAGCAGTGAAAACTCAGAAATGGGTGTAACAGGCAACACAGGCATGTAGTACACCTGTTTGGATGAAAACCATGACAGACACCAGTATCTAGAAGGTATAAACCAATAGTATATGTAAAGGCTGTGTTGACAGTCATCTTTTAAAGTCTAACATATTCCTATATGGTGAAGTATAAAAGTATATATGTTAACATATGCACTTGCTATGTTCCTTTAAAGGACTAAATCTTACTGGTAAACTCTTTATATTGGCAGTGGATCGCTCATATCTAATATATTACATAATATCTTTAAAGAATGCCATAGATGAACAAATCATTCGAGTCTTTGGGGTCATGCCTTGTTTGATTAAAATTGTGCTGCTTTACAATGTGGTATTCCTAAGGAACACAAGTGCAGATGTGCTAAGACAAGTATTTATGATGGGACTATATAACAGAATTACTTGTCGGAATAATATATCCTACATTTACATGCAATAAAAAAAAGCAGCTTTGCTGGCATAGAGGGATAAATTTCTGATTACAAACCCGGTAACCCAAATTCGATTAGCAGCTTGGACAAGTGCTAGAGCTGGCACAGGAGTGAGAGAGATGAATGTTGTGGCCTAGCAAGCTCACCTATCTTCAGGAAAAGATGTAGGGTAACTGGCAGGGATGCCCAGTCATGTGTAAGAGTCCATGGTGGAGATCAGAGATCACACAGGTATGCTGGCTTCAAGGGGACAAGACAGGCTTGAAGGGCTACATCCACTGTGAATGTGAGTGACAAACCCTCACTGACACCCTTTGCACGCCCTAATCCTGAGCACCTTACCAACCATGTGCAATAAGGCCTCCAAGCAAAAATAAAATAACTGACCTTATTCCATCCTAGTTTTTTCTTAGATTACAAATAAATTTCATTAAATTATAGTACTCTTTTCTCAATTAGTTTAATTCATGTAAAGCACAATGTGTCTTGCTATTTAATTTTAGCAGGAGCAGTGAGGCTACGCTCTTCACATTTGAAATTGAATTCCTAGTACAGACTTGAACAAAGCGCTCTGCACTGCTCACAATAAAAGAGAAAATAATTCATCCCCATTGCCTTACCTGCCCTGAGGGCAGGGCAATTAATCAGGATAGCTATTGATTCATTCCCTTTATTTTATGTTATTATTATTATTTTTAAGATAAAAAACTAATTAAGTGCAGTGTTTCATTTTGCCCCATATCTTTAAGTTTTTTTAGATTATCGGTTGCAGCTCATTCCTGCTCGAGTCTTAAACTATTCTTGATTTCCTCATTGTTTTGTTGGTTTCCTTTTCTGTTTAGTGGGCTATTTTAATTGATGTTTTTTTACAGATGAAAAACCATGTCCTCTATTTCTTTTATACTGAAAGTGGAGGCAGCACATAAGATCTTTAACTCATCCCATTACTAACCCTCTGTCTCTCTCTATCTCTCTCTACAACTGTTTTTTGCCATACACTGCTTTCATCTTTGCCTGTTTTTTTTTAACAATCTCCTCTTTACTGCTTACTGTGTTGCACAAAACCTTACCTTTCTTAACTTGGAATTTTCATTTTTGGAGTTCATAGAGGGGGCTAGCTCTTGTCTGCACAGCTGCATTAAGAGCAGCTTTGCTAAACTCTCACCCTACTCCCAGTCCTACCCACCCCCATATCATGTAACTTATGTATCCACTCCTATTTAGGTCCTTAACCAATCATCCTCATTCTCATCACACATATTTACAATCATTTGATATAGTAACGTTTTCACTTTAACCTCATCTTGACTTACTGCTTCTTGCGTTGATCGACATTCTCCTCTTACACTCTTATCTGTCTATGACATCAGTCAAATCATACTCTTACTTGCCCTAACCAAATGTGCACACACTCTTACTAACAATGAACCTACTGTCATCTATTGCGTTACTTTAACACTGGGTCTGATAAGCTTGTAATTTCTATTACAAGAATTGCACCGTAGAAGCTGAAAGGTTTCTTATTTCTAATCACCTTACAGCCTGGGTGGCAGACAGGCTTTTTAACGCTTTCCCATTATAAGCTAGGTGACAGTGTTTCAGCACATGACTTTTATACTTTTTAAGTTTTTAAGCTAGTGATGTTTGGCTTTACTGGCCTAAATGTACCCCCCCAAAACTAAAAAAGTAAATAATCATCAGTGTTCAGAATCCATGTAGCTGAAACAATGTTTAAGGTTTTTACATAGTGGAAACTCTGGCTTGGCTGGGTTTTCCTTGCAGTTTTACTGAATGGTTTGTCTATGTGACTGTTTTACCCTTTGGTTTGGGTATTATTTTTGATATTTTGCAAGCACCTTAATGTTTATGGACATCAGGCTGAATTTTAAGATCTATGTTTCTAAAGTAAAGTCAAACAATCCACTTATGCTGTACTGATGAGGTCACTAAAAGACTGAAGCCGTGTAATTCAAACAGTGTATGTCCTTAAGGGATTATTTGCATATATCCTATGGGTTTAAGATTTTACACAGTGAAAACTCTAGCTTGGCTGTATTTTTTTTCTTGCAGTTTTTACTGAATGGTTTGTCTGTGTGACCACATGTCAGATGTAAGATTCAAGAGTTTTCAAGAGAATTCTGAATTTTGTCCCATACATCAGACAGACCTGTCCCAACAGTGTCCTGTCCATCTGACACTACAGCCTCTCATTTGGCTGTGGCTGAGCTGGCTATAGTCCTAGCTTGATTAAGGGCATTTATTTATTTTTATTTTACCATTTTTTGACCGTGAAAGCACACTGGACCAAGACCCATGTCAGGCATGACCCAAAAAACATACATTTATTATACAACTTGGCATATATTCCATAAGAAATAAAATGTTTGAAAAGGAAATTGTAAATGTTTAGTAGATGGACATTAATCGTACTAATATAGCAGACAGAGTAATAGATCTTATAATGACCTTCTTTGTCTTGCCATATTTCCAGGCTTATTCCTCACTACTTTCTATCCACCTGCCATTGTAAATGATGCCCCACCCACAGCTTCAGCCTCTTGGTCTTTCATCCCTTACTTTCTGTTCTATGCTGTTATCTGTCTTGCACTCCATTTACTTTGTTTCAGCATTCTTTCAGGAAACCTATACATATTTTAATGGTATAGCTACTCTATTTGTAATACCTCTTACTAAACTGTGCAACAGAATTTGGCAGCTGTTTTCCCCATCTCAGAATTGCATTGTTGCCAGTGTGCTTTGAGGTGCCTTTCACACATTTCATGTATTCCTGTCTGCATGTTTACATTCGTGTGTTTTGCTTAACTGGATTCTCTGTCAGTCACTCTTTTTGTATATAAAGTAGGCATTTTTCAGTGCATTTCATGTATAATTGCATTCTGAATAATACTATGACTATACTTTGGGCACTTTTGGTAATTTGTGTAGCAGTTCATCGTGTTTTGTCCCAAATTATCAAAATAGTCATTTTCATATAACTTCAGTCATGGTATGATTCCTTTCAAGATATACACATCTGTAAATGTCATGCAGAATGATTTTTCAGTAAGAATACCAAAATGTTTACTTAATCCCTTCAGTAATGTAAAGTAATACAAACTATTTTGAAATCTCACACCAAAATATTTCAATATGACACATTAGCAGAGATGTTTTGCATTTTCTATAAATTGTCTGAACTTTTGCAACAGAAAATTGAAAAAAAAAATATGATTACTGTAGCCTTTTCATTTTGACTGGCTTACGTGTGCAAACAAAACATTATCTTCCAGTGAGGCCACTCTTGCACAGAAAACTAATTATTAACTGGATATTCATATGTGCGAATAAAATCCCAGTCTGAACCTATGAATAGTGGAGCTATGCTAATTCTCTAGCTGGAGATTTGCTACATGACTTAGCTCTGTTAATAGATGTGCAGGAGATTCAGCTGCTAGCTCACTGACAGCAAACATCAAAAGTGCAATTTTTTCCTCAAGAATGTGGCATGTTAGATTTGTGGTCTAATATATACATATCTGTCAGTGTACACAAATGTCTCAGTGTGGGTGTTATTACTTGTCATGAAAAGTGCTTATGCGGGACAAACAGTATCCTTGCTGAAATTCAGCATGTCTTACCAGCTGTAAAAAAGTGTTCCCTGCCACCCACTGCAGTTCCTCACTCCTCCTAGTACCTTTCACCCATGAAAGTAAGACTAACCAGGGACCCAATCTCTCGGTATTAACTATTTATATCCAGAATAGTTGAGTGGAATGTGCTTGTGAGGTGAATGTAACTACAGTTTTAAAGTTATTTGTAATGCATACACAGAAAAAGAAAGGGAGACCTCCGTATCCACAAATGTGCTCACCGCCCCCACAATGCTCTTTACCCTTCACAATGCATACACTCAGGGAAGCTGAGTGGTACATACCCTCTGGGCTAAAGCATTCCAGATTCATCTTTTAATTCTTCTCTAAAAAGGCCCCTTCCAGTTGGAATAAACTTCCAGAAGAAATAAAACAAGTGAGCAAACATACTAACTTCAAACAATAAGCAACTATCTGATAAAATGTCATGCCTGTAAGTGTTTCAGATATGTAAGCTAGAAATAACCTGTAAGGTAAGAAAATGTTTGTCATCTATTGGCTTAATACCAATCTTGTTCTTATCACAGTCACTGAAATGCAACTGTATGAAATTGAAATGTAAGCTAATTTGCACTGTCATTAATAAACTGTACTTAGCTGAAAATTCAAAGTGATCTGTACCTAACTGAAAATTCAGTACTGTTATGTCTACAACTTTGTTGTTGCCAGTGCTAATGTTCACTACTATGTAAATAGTTGTACAGTTTGTTGTGTACTTGGTTGCATTGTCTTCCCTTTCTGGCCTGGGTTGTTACTGAAAGGGGACCTTTAACTAATTCACCTGTCTGGTTAACACATGTTAAATGAACAAAAGATAAATCTCTCATGTTTCCTGTTTTCTCCCCACTGGAGCCACACCATGCAGGTCAGCCCTCCATCAAGTCCGTACTTAATTGTTACATACCTGTCGCAAAGTTAAGGTTTCTTGCAGTAGGTATTGACCTCATGCTTTACTGTTGAAGTTATATTCTGCTGTTTTATTATTTTCTACAAAACTTTGAACAAATGACAGTACATTCATCATTTCTTAATATTTTGAACACAGATTTTTAGTGAAAAATTGATGCGTCCCCTCGTCATGAGTTCTGTAAGAGTCGGTTTTCATTTCTGTCACAAAGTAGCCATTTCCTTCAGTGAATGTGAAATTTCCTTTTAAGATGGAACTGGCTAGATCAAACTGTTACTTTCCAACAATACAGAGACAAACCCAGAAACCAGAAAAAACTTCCCTCCTTTACTGGGCAACCTAAACTGTCTCCTTACCTCACCACTTCCCTAAGAGCAGCCACAGGCAAAGGAATCCCCCTGTCCCAAATTGAATATTGCCTGCCTATCATTGCCTTTGCCTGTTGGACATATCAGTTGTTCTATCCAACTAAATGCACGTATAGTTGGTTGATGTGCCTTGACAGCTTTACTTCTGCTAGTATCAGCTAGGTGCAAGTATAAAACTTCATTTAGTCACACCTTTGTTTCTGTGCATGGCTCTTTTATTTATTTATTTTTATTTATTTTTTTACATTTCTTTATGGTTTATATTCAGTGTTTAATGCTACTCTGTTGATTTAAAGTTATTATCCCTTTTGCCTTTGAATTGGATTT
Source organism: Protopterus annectens (assembly GCF_019279795.1). Taxonomy (NCBI): domain Eukaryota; kingdom Metazoa; phylum Chordata; order Ceratodontiformes; family Protopteridae; genus Protopterus; species Protopterus annectens. Next base: position 1,237,704,022 of record NC_056732.1, on the reverse strand, counting down.
GTACATTTATGTATTCATCTCTTACAGATGACCCAGAAAAAAACAAAAACTATGCTTTCTTTGATGCCTTGATCTCTCATCATTTGGATGACAAAGTAATACAGTTTAATTAACTACTACATGCTGTGTTTACTGTATTCTATAATAATTTATTCTCTATCGCTTCCTTCTATCACTGTGCTGCCTTTCCTTATCATATGTCATCATTCAGACTGGCAAATGCTTGTTCCATATAAAATTCTAAAATCCTGTTCATAATGCCCTTTCAGTTTCATGAAACAAAATCATTTTTGTCCAGAATTTAAGAAATTATATGTTTTATGATCAGAATGCAAGGATTCACCAGCCACATGTACATGTTGAGGAAACATTGTCATTGGAATGGTGAACAGTGCATAGTAGAACATAGTGATTTCTTAGAATGCTTTACTGTAAATTAAGTCTGATACAGGCAGTGAAAAGTGCACCTTACTAAGGGCTGTCAGAATGACATTAGCATGTTAATGCTCTATTATATTAGTGACATCTAGTGGCAGGAGTGATAGTTTTCAGGTAAGAAAAATCAGATGCAGATCTGCATACAGTTCATTTATTCTATATCTGCTACATAGTTTCTTCCGTTCTGTTTAATACACATGAAGATACATTCTTTTATATGTATAAAGATTAAACTGGACATTTTAAAAAGAGGCAAACAAAGGGTGAATGAATATTATACATACTGCCATACATTTTCCTACCCTTTTTCATGACAAAACATCGATTTCTCTATAAAACTATTTATTTTCTTAATATACTTTTTATCAAAGTAACAAACGAACAGCAACACTCAAAATAAAATAGAAACACTGAACCACTGAGTACACATTTTGAGGTTCTTCCTTATTAATGAGTACCTATCAGTTTTGTCTAAACAGAAGTTAATACAGTACCTAAATTTTGAATACAAGTGTATATATTTTAATATAGGATAAGAGTGTGCACAAGCAAAAATAAGTGCTAAAATCTAGCTTTTACTGTCACTACAACATGTCATGCTTTTCTTACTGTGCTAATTCCATGTAACCTACAGTGTCTGCAGTGTTTTACATGTGCCATTGTATCCTGTAGTATGTTCCATTGCACATTACGTGCATCTGTTTAATTATATTGTAATTACCTAACTGGCCCAGATCATGGCTAAAAAAGGGCATATGTACCAGTCCACTTACCAGGCGAATGGATACACAGGAAGAAATCAGGCAAACAAATGAACAGATACATTTTGGCTGTTTTGCCATTTAACTGAACAAGAATTAAAAAATACATAATCTGCTGATAGAGGATGATACAGTGATGCATACATTAGGGTGCCTCTTACTGCTTGGGTCTCTAATTCATTTTCTGTCTAGTTTCCCTGTTTATTGTGGCACAGGTATGTTCTTCCTGCATCTGCATGGGGTTTTGTCACATCTCCAGTTTCCGCCCACTTCCCAAAGATGGAACAGATAAATTAGTGAGGTTTTCAACTACACATGGGTGTGTGTGTGCGTGCATGTTTTTTGTCCTGAAACAAACTAGCATCTTTATGTATGGTATTTGGTAGAACAGTCATCAGTTCTATCAAACCCGGACCTGGATAAACAGACAATGAGACTAAAAAAGAAAGTTTATATAAACAGTGCAAAATAATATATGATAAAGATAATTACTGGTGAGAAATAGTAAAGCAACCTGAAAAAGAAACGACTTGCTGGCAAGAATGGTTTGCTATCCCAATCTCAAAACCCACAATCTTAAAACTCATAATCCTGAGACCATAATATTGAAAGACCAAAATACTGAAAACCACAATATAGAACTCCTGGACTTGCACCACTGCAGGACCAATGTGAGCACTTATTCCTGAGTTCATGCTGGTAGGGGGATTTGGTATTCAAAATTTTTAGATGTTGTGTTTTTTCAAGACTGAGGTCTTCAAGATTATGTTAGTAAACCAGCAAGAAATGACAGAATTTCAAAGCTGCAACAAGCGTGGGCCTGAACAATAAAAAAAGTATTTTGCATGGGAAGGATTGCACCCCCTTAAATAGAGACATTTGCCCCCACAACCCCAAGAGTTTTAAATCAAAGACTGCACACTCACAAGCAAGAGTCTTTCATGAGTATGTAACCTTGATATCACAACAGAGGAATTTTTGGTATTCTTGAGTCATCATTTTATGTCATGCAATTTAATGCTTCATCATAATGAAGTACAACTACTTTTTACAAGAAGAATGATTCATTTAAAAACTGTTTAAATGTTTGTATGTTAAAGTTATTTAAGAGAGAAATAAATACTTGCAGATACAGGTAGTAAATGGGTGAATGTGTTAAGAAATGTCTGACTTGATCTCATTTTCAAGATTCTGCTTTCAAATTACAAGGTACAAAAGCTTAGGTTTGAGTCTTCTTATGAATTCATAGATTGTTACTAGGTTAATGACCCAAGGGGCCTTTCTAAGCCTAGCCATGCTTTCCAAAAAGAAAACAATGTTCTGTATCTGAATAGGACATTAAAAACCAGGCATTTATAAGCCTATACATGATATCTTACAATTTATGATCTTAGTAACCCATATGCCATGCCTCACAAGTTTATTGATTTTGAAAATTTTATAGGAGATCATCAGCAAGGTAACACAGAGGGAAGTACACCTGCCTTACAGCTATGAGGTCCAGGGTGTTGATTCAAGTCTTGGATAATGTCAGTGTATGGTTTGCATGCACTCTTCATGTCCACATGGACATTTCTTAATCCCTAAAGACATGCAGTATAGGAAGACTAGCTTTTCAGAAGCTTACGTTTGTGTGGAGGCTGCCTTGTAATGGACTGGGCTGGTGTTTACAGTGTATCCTGGCTTGCAACAGTTGTGTATGAAATTCCTGTTTATTATGAAACTAAAAGCAGATTAGTGGTTACTGTGCTGAATGGCTGGATTATAGTGACAATAGGCAGTGAGTTCAAAAAAGAAATAAAGCTGAAAGACTGAAGCAGAGAACTGGCACCTCTAATGTTATCCAGGGAAGTATAGCTCATACAGATTTATTACTCTTTTTGTTGCTGCAGTGTCTTCTGGCTCATGTGGCAATGATATAAATAGGCCAATTATAGGTTCATAGGTGTGTACTAGGCTAATAGCCCTGGGGCCTTTACGAGCCTAGCCATAGGATTACCCTGGCATCGTGCCACCCAACCTTAGTTCCCATTGCCTCTGTCAAGTAGAGCCACTGCAGTTATCCTTGGAGTGAATGTTATATTTCCCATCCACTCATCAAGATTTCTCTTGAAGGGGGTCAGTGAGGTGCTCTGCTTGACATGTATGGGAAGTCTATTCCATAGCATGTGCAGTCCCTGGGTTATGAACCTGTTCCTCCAGTATGTTCTGTTGATTCTGGTAATGAGGTTGAGGTCTCTGAATTGTGTGGTGCAGAGGGATTGGGATTTCTTTAGATATAGCATTTCTAACAGAGCTGGGTCAAGCAAGGCTTTGTAAGTCAAGCAGAGATCACCTCTAAGTAGACCCAGAGACTCCCCAGACTCTGGAATAGATTGCCCATACATGTCAAGCAGAGTGCCTCTTTGGACCTCTTCAAGAGGAACTTTGACGATTGGATGGGAGAAAGGAAATTCACCCCAGGGATCACGTCAGTCACCCTGCTAGACAGGGGTCCAGGAAAGTAAATAATGTGGGAAGAAATAGTCAGGGAATTGTTATGGCTAGGCTTGTATAGGCCCTAGGGCTGATAGCCTAGTACCAACCTATGAACCTATGAACCTATGATATGAGACAGAGAATAGTTGGTGTTTTTTAAGTCTGTCCATATAGAACAAGTGTTTAAGGCCTAGGATCCTCTTTGTGAGGTACCTTTGCAGCCTCTCCAGTTGCTGCAGGTGTCTGGTGAGTTACATGTCAAAATGGGCATTGTACTCGATGATTGGCCTAATGAGGGAAGAGTAGAGGGAGACAATGACTTCTTTCTTCCTGGATGCAAAACTCTTAGTAATGAGATGTGCCACATAGAAGGACTTTCTGACAACAGTGGCAATATGGTGATCAAAAGAAAGGTTGCTGTCAGCCTGTGTTCTCAGATCTCTTATAATGCCTTCTGTGTTCAGTGGATTACCATTGATGTGGTAATTCATGGGAACTGGGTTTTTCTCAAAGGGGATGATGACACATTTTTTGGCATTGAGCTTAAGGCGATGGTTCTGAAACCAATCATTGATCTCAGTGAGGCCATTCTTTAGGATGTCAGCATCACTTGGGGAGTTAATAATAGCTCCCAACTTGCAATTTTCTGGGAGCTTTGTCAGCCAGAGTCCCTTTGTGTTGTTCTGGACATCAGAGAAGTAGATACCAAACAGGAGAGGACCCAAGACCAAACCGTGTGGGACTCCACTCATGACTAATGAACAGTCTGACTTGGAGTCAGCTACTTTCACACTGAGGGTTCTATCTGTGAGCCAGTTTGCAACCCACCTAGTGATATAGGGGCTGATGCCTATCTTAGTCAGTTTTTCTATGATTCCTGTGTGGAGAATGGTAACAAAGGCATTGGCCAGATTAAGGTAGGCTGTATGAACCACCTTGCCTTCATCCACAGCTCTGGTGACTGACTCAAAAGTGGACCAAATTGAGCAGGCATGATCTACCCTTCACAAAACCAACTGTGTGAGATCCAGAGTTTGAAGATTCCCTATACCCTTTTTTATTAGGTCCATGATGATGCGTTCCATAGCTTTGCATATCAGTCTTGTCAGGCTAATGGGGCCATAGTTCCCAGGGTCTTTAGTCGCTCCTCCTTTGTGGAGAGGGATACCTTTAGCAGTGCGCCATTTGGTACGGACAAAGCCTGAGGTGAGGATGTGACTGCACAAGGCACACAGGTGAGGTGCCAGTTCACTGTGTAGTTCATATAGAACACAACCAGGGATATTGTCCGGTCCCATACAGGCTGTATTCTTGGCCTTGGACAGTGCTGTTTTAACCTGTGCAGCATTGATACTGGGTGCCTAGAAATCTACTGGTATTGTGATTTGTCCATGGGGGGGGGTAAAGTTGGCACTGAATCCATCGCCCAGTATATTGGCAATATCTTTTAGCTCAGTATAGGAGGTACCATTGTGCAGTAGCTTGGAGCAAATCTGGGCATTGCCATGGAGATTCTTTACATAACTATAGAAGGTCTTGTGGTTGTCTTTACTGTCTGCTGCAATTCTGTTTTCATAGCTAGCTTTCGAGGATTTGATGAGGGATCTCAACTTTTTGTTGAGGCTGATAAGGGAGTTTTTCCACTCTTGGGACTTCACCTTATTCCGCATCAGTTTCTTCCTCCTGTTGTAGAGTTTGTTTATGGCAGGGGACCACCAGATTGTGCTTCCTTTTTTTGGAGGCGAGCATCTTGGTTCTATTGGGTATGGCAAGATCTATGCATTTGTGTACTCTTCGTACAATGCATTGGTGTATGATTCGATGGTCATGCAACTATTCTCCATTTCCATGAGTTCCGTGAAGTTAGTCACTTCTGTTTTTAGGAGCCTAAAATTAGCTTTGGAGAAGTTTTTCATGGTGGTTACTTTTGCAGGGGGGGGATGTGGATTTTCAAGGTGATTAGTTTGTGGTCGGATTTAACCAGGGAGGAGTTGACTATTGGTGTAGAACAACGGTCACCCATGTTAGTAATGACCAGGTCAAGGATGTTGCTACTTCTAGTGGGGGTAAGAATGAGCTGGTCCAGGGCATTGGAATTAATGAATTCCAGAAAACATTGGGCAAATGTATTGGTACATGAGTAGTTTTCCCAGTTAATGGAGGGGTAGTTGAAGTCACCTAGTATGAGAGTGTCAAGTTGGACCCTAATATTCTCCACGGTGCTTAGGAATGTGGAGTGTGAGTCTTAGGACATGATGGGACCTATAGCAGGCTACTACCTGAATAGCTGTCATACCCAATGTTAGCCACACTTGAAGTATCTCTGATGGGTTATTTTGGGCTGCAAGTCTGGAGATGTGCGCATCCTTTATGAATATGGAAACACCATCACCTTTGGAGCTTCAGTCCAAGTTCTGGGGCCAAAAGGTGTGGGTTGAGTTATAGCCTGGTAGTGCAGGGGTGCTTTCTACTGCCTTAAACCAGGTCTCTGTTACAGCACAAATGTTGATGTTCTCCATTTTAAGAAGTGCTTTGAGTGAGTTTCTGCCTTGGAGGTCTCTGCTGTTTAGGTAAATTTTTATTGAGCGCCTCCATGAAGGTGGGTGTGTTTTTATGTGAAGGCAGTGCTGTGTGTTCTGGAGGGCTATGTATTCCATGTGGTGTGGTGCAAATGTTAACCTTCTCTTCTTGACCAGCTATTCCGGTCTTGGCTGGACAGTGCGTGGCTTCCAATTTGGATATATAAATGTGCATCTCTCGCAAGTCTGAGTATTGGGAGGAAAGAGGAGAGGGTTGTCGGTGTACATGAGGCACATTAATAGTTGCTTCAAGGTCCTAATTACATTTGCATCTTTAAATGGATATTTAAATAAATATTCAAGACTAAGACAATTAATTTTACCAGTAATGGTATGAATTTTGGTATATGGGACTTTAAAATTGCAACTCTTACTCTTGCTGACTGAACGTAGTAGAAATGCATGTAAACACATACAAATCTATTCACTTTCTGTCATTCTCTCTCTCTCCCTCTCTCACTCACACTTTAAAACAATATGAAAATATTCAACTAAATCTATTTAGAACCTGTTACATTAAATGTTTGATATTTGTGGAATACTGTCATGAATTCCCAATGGACAAAATAAGTTGTATATTATATACTCCACTGATTTTGAAACATTTGTTGAATCCATTTGTCCAGTCATGTGACGTATGAGACAAAGGGTCGTCTATAAACAAGAAAGATTTTCACCTCTGCTGAGAAAGAACATTATAAGGATTTTAAAAATCCTGTTTCAAAAGTTGGTGACAGAATGGTACAGTGATTAGCGTTTTTGCTTCACACAAGACATTCCCAAGTTCAGTTGTTGGCTAGGATACATTTTGACTGCTGTCTGCATGTCCTCCCCATGAGTTTTCTCTGGGTTCTCCAGATTCTTTCCACATCCCAAAGACATGCACTAGGTGATATAGGAAAATCCAGAGCATATCTAAACAATCCTACCTTGGTTTGTGATTTAGTATGGAGTTGACTGGCAAGAGAAGTTTTATTTGAATTCATACAAAAGCAAAAAGCAAGTGGCGCCAAATTACAAAAACCAAAACCAAACACCACAGTCCACAAGCGCAAATGAATCCAGTCCTTGGGGTACGAAGAAAGCAATTTATTCAACGATACACAACAATATAACGCTCACACAACGTTTAAGTCTTCAACTTTATCAATACACACACATTTGAAAACTGAACCTGTTTATATATCCCAGACTCCCGCCAAATGAGTTAATTATCCAATAAAAACATTTTAATAGTTTAAATAATATAAATAACTTAAAATTCAGTGGAAAGCAAGTAAACATTCAATAGTTGTTAAAATGATGAATAACTAGTGTTTTGTGCATGCCAGCTTAATTTGAGTACCTATAAATGTATAATTTCTTTAAACCATATGAATACATAAAGACAGACCATAGAAATATATAATGTAATAAATACATTTAACTTAATAGCACCATCTAGTGGCTAGATCGGGATAAATAAATTCATACAAAGTTACATGTTTTAAATAATTTAAAATTGCTTAAAATGTGATGGTATAAAAGTGTTAAGAAATATACAATAAATTACAATAAAATAATAGTAAAAGTTGTGTTTTTATTGGATAATTAACTCATTTGGAGGGAGTCTGGGATATATAAACAGGTTCAGTTTTCAAATGTGTGTGTATTGATAAAGTTGAAGACGAAAACGTTGTGTGAGCGTTATATTGTTGTGTATCGCTGAATAAATTGCTTTCTTCGTACCCCAAGGACTGGATTCATTTGCGCTTGTGGACTGTGGTGTTTGGTTTTGGTTTTTGTTATTTGAATTCATATTTTATTTGTTATCACTGTTTGTTGGTCAGAAGGGATAGCTTGTTAACAAGATTTACTTTGATGTATATTTTGTTGTTTTACCTTTAATTTCACTGTTGGTTGTTAGAAAGGGACAGATTTTAGACTAGCCATTCCAAGGGGCCTAGACAGCTATAAATCCACACAGACTGCAGAAAGGAAAATCCAGAGCATATCTAAACAATCCTACCTTGGTTTCTGCTTTACTGTGGAGTTGACTGGTAAGAGAAGTTTTATTTGAATTTATACTTTTATTTGTTATCACCTGTTTTCCACTGTTTGTAAGTAGGAAGGGATAGCTTGTTAACAAGATTTACTTTGATTCATATTGTTTTACCTTTAATTTCACTGTTGGTTGTTAGAAAGGGATAGGTTTTAGATAGGCAAACTCTAGTCATCCCAAGGGGCCTAGACAGCTATAAATTCACAAAGACTGAAGAGAGGAAAACAATCCTACCTTGGGTTTGTGATTTACTTTGGAGTTAGCTGGTAAGTGAAGTTTTATTTAAATTTATGTTTTATTTGTTATCACTGTTTTCAACTGTTTGTAAGTAGGAAGAGATAGCTTGTTAACAAGATTTACTTTGATTCATATTTTGGTGTTTTACATTTAATTTTACTGTTGGCTGTTAGAAAGGGAAAGATTTTAGACAAGCAAGCTCTAGCTGTCCCAAGGGACCTAGACAGCTATAAATTCACGCAGACTGCAAAGAGGAAAATCCAGAGCATATCTAAACAATCCTACCTTGGTTTGTTATTTATTGATCTTTACTGTTAAAAAGAAGCGTGACATGAGCAATGGTGAGCTGAAGCTACTGAGCACAACATAAAGGAATTACAGAGTTTGTCTGGCTTGCAGAACTTGTATGGTGAGAACAACGTTGCTGTACTTACTTTAGTATTAGTATTTAGTTGTATATTGCTTGTGTGATTTTTGTCATAGAAGTTGATTTAAGTTCTCTTTGAATTCTGTGGTCACTGATTTTGATTATTATTCTCTTTTATAATATTTTATTAGTTTGAAACTAAATATGGATTCCTTAAATGTGTATACAACTAATGATTTGCTAATGCACAAATATCTTGGAATATGGATTCCTTAAATGAGTATGTAACTAATGATTTGCTAATGTACAAATATCTTGTACAGTGTAAAATATGCTATGCATATTTAAAGGAAACAGCTGATAACACTAGTGATCTGTGTTCCTCATGTCAAAAGTTAGATGATTTGCTTACCATTGTTAGAAGTAAATCTAGTCTTAATGATGATGATTGCACTTGTGCAATTGGCATGGCTTAGAGAAATGTTGTTTCATATATTAATGACTGGACTGGTGAGATAAATAATGCTAGGCAAAGAACAAATGGCACACATTTAGGAAATGATGCATCTATTGTCTGTAAAAATCATTCATCCCCTATGAAACAAGACGATACCCATGACAACTCTAAAATTATAGATGTGAGTATTCAGCAATCTGAGGATCTGGATTGCTTAGAATGAAACAAAAAAGAAAGAAAGGAAGAAGTTCACAACAAATAAGGAAGAAAAAGAAACTGATTAACGACTGTAAAGGAAAGATAATATGTACTAATAAAGGGCACTGCTTTGTTATGCAACACACAGGTTAAACTGAATGATAATATTTCTCTATCAGAAAACCTTCAGTTCTACAGAAAAAGGCAACATTTTTCTAAAAGAGAAGTTAGAAAAAAAGAGGCAAGGGGCAGGTGAAAAGGAAAAACTCAAAATTGAACGCGGAAGGATTGAAGAACATTACTGTAAGAAAAAAGAAGAGAAAGGCAGGTGTTGACCTCATGGCTCAAGCTATGGATTTACAGTGCCAGCTGGGTGAAAATTTAATACACAATGAAAACAGTGGGATTAATAAGACTAATGGTGATGAAGATCTATCCTTTGTAACAATTGACAGAGCAGATATTACTGTATTAGAAGCTAAAGATTCACCAGAGCTGAAGATATTCTTGTAATTGGAGATTCAGTTATTAGAGGAACTGATACGTATATTTGCAGAGAAGTTAATGAACATCGAATAGTGTCATGCTTGCCAGCAGGAAAAATAGAAGAAGTGAGACAAGCCTTGGAACACCTTAATGTAGGGAAGTACTGATCTGTTTTTGTTCATGTCGGTACAAATGATCTCATCCTCAAGGATTCTCTGACTGTTAGTAGGGAACTGACAACCCTCTTAAATAGTATAGCTTGTACTGATGTTAGGATGTATTTTTCACACATCACCTATAGAAAGGATAGTCACGTCACTGTGAGTGAAAATATTTTTTGGGTTAATACCTACATGGAAAAAAATGTTCTGTTTAAAAAAAAAATGAACTGTGAAGAGCATCCAAGCCTAGTTTTGGGCACATGTGTTCAGACTGGATGGCGTACATTTGTCAAGATCAGAGAAGAGAATTTTTGCAGCAGATATTTTGCAATATTTGGCAAAAACTAAGTAGGATTTTTGCCAGGTCAAAAATGTAACAACTCACAGGTAATGACATTTGATGCATCTCTGGTGGTTGTTAATGCTAGGAGCATTAATAATAAAGTCTTTTTTTGGGAAATTTGCTACATTCCCACAAGATTGATGTAGTTATTATTTGTGAAACATGGATTAAAGAACAATGACTGGACTGGAAACCAGCTCTATCAGGGTATAAATGTTTTCACTGTAACAGACATACTAATAAAACATCAGGTGGAAGTGTTATGATAGGGATTAAAGATAAATATGAAACCTGTGATTATTACATGTTCAGTGATAACACCAATACTACAGACTGTGTAACTGTGACAATAAAGACAACCCTGGAATAAATAACAATTGTTGGACTGTATCGACCAGCAAAGTCAAGTGCAGATGACCTAGAAAAATTCATACATTTTTTGAATGAAACACAGGAGGGAATAATAATATTAGCTGGGACCTAAATTTACCAGAAACAGACTAGAATAATATTGATTCAACAACATTAGTAAGGAAATTATTCACAGCATATATTCAGGAACAACAATTGCTTCAGATTGTAAAAAAACGTACAAGGGGACAGAACGTACTAGACATTGTTTGTGTTCCTAAAGAAATTACAGTTATTTCAAGTCAAGTGTTACCACCATTGATGTGCAGTGATCGTGGGGTTATAAAGGTTAATTTGTTGCTAAATAATTCTGCCAAACTGAAATCTAAACTAATGCACAAAAGGTTAATTACAGATGCTATGGAAGCAAAACAGTCACTATGTAAGACTAATTGCAGTGAGGTGTTCAGTGGAAAAACTGCAGATGGAATGTGGAAAGTTTTGAAAGAAATTGAGTGCAAAAAATTAAAAAAAAAATGTTTAACATCAGGATCTAGGCATACAATGCAAAGGAATATATTTCCATAAAAAAAAGATATCTGATTAAGGTGAGAGACAAAAAAATATAAGCAATGAAAGAGAGGTCACACTATGACTTTGAAAACTGAAATAAACAGCTGAACAAACAGATTAAGCATAGTATGAGACAAGATCAAGAAAATTTTGAAGAAAATGTATATAAAGATATTGAACATAACAGGAAACCTTTTTATAGATACATAAGATGTAGAAGGAGTAAAGACACACAAATTGATAAACTGTGTGCAGATTCTAAAATTTATTCTCAGACACAACAGATTATAGATATATTTACAAAATCTTATGCAAAACAATTAGGCTTCACAAAAAGGGGTGAAAAGTTGTCCTCATGACATCCAGGTAACCTCAGATACTGGAATCAAATTAGATAATATTGAAAAAGAACTGTGCAAACTGGATCCAAACAAAGCACAGGGAGAAGACAGAATTAGTTTCAATGACCTTAAAACACTTCAACAAGAACTTTACGGTAAGATTATATCTATTATTCATTAGGTCTATGGGGAGATTCCTCAAGATTGGAGGCATGCACTTATTAAACCTGTCTTTAAGGGAAAGGGGTGTAGGACAAACGCAGAGGCATACAGACCCTTAAATCTACTTTCATGTTGTGGAAAAATAATAAAGAAGGTAATATTGGATAAGTTATTGTCAGAACTGGATAGGATGGGACTTGAAACCATATATCAGCATTTATATGTTGAAATAGATCTATTGTAACATGATATTCTATAACAATATTATAACAGCTATAAACGAAAAATTGTGTTGTGATATAATTTATATAGATTTAGCTTCAGCATTTGACAGGGTCATACACAAAACACTGATCAAAAGTTAGTACAACTAGGTACTGATGTACTCTTGATAAGATGAATAGCTGCATGGCTTACAAATAGGACATGACAAGTATCATACAGCAACTGGACAGGTGAAATCTTTGATTACAGTCAGGGTGTCCCACAGGGCTCTGTCCTAGGCTCTTACTTGTTTATATTTTATCTTTCAGACTAATGTTTTCATCTGAGGTGTTCTACAGTATGCAGATGACCTGAAATTGGGTAAACTGATTACGTGTTACAGATAAGTCATGTCTGCAAAATAACTTGACTAAATTGACCATTTGGGCAGATGAGAATAATACGCTGTTAAATACATCAAAAACTAAGCATATGAGATTTGGGAAACATAATTTGAAAGGTGAATATTTAATACAGCACACAGTGATTGAAAGTGTAGACTCATTTAAGGCCTGAGTATATAGGCAGATCCAGCTATGTGTTTTTCTAATCATATCAACCAATTGGTTAATGATAGTTATAGAACTATAGGTTGTATAAAAAGATTTATAAAGTCTAGTAAATCAAAAATGATGAAGTCAGTGTTTGTTAGTGACATTAGATCCAAGCTTGAGTATGGAATAACAATATGGAAACCCTATAAAAAACAAGCATGAGTAAACTGGAAAGAATATAGCAGAAATATACCAAGAGCATCCATGGATGTGAAAATTTAAGTAATTATGAAAGACTAAAATATCTGAACTTGTACAGTGTCTCATAGATATTTAAGAGGAGATCTTATTCAGGTATATAGGCATTTAGAGACATCTACCTCTGGGAATGTTTGGGGTTATCGAAAAGTACTAGAGAGTCATTAGACAACCTATGTAGAAGTTTCTATAGGAATGAGAAGTGTACTAATTGGTTCTCTGACAGAGTAGCTGATGCATGAGACAGACTACCAAATTACATTAAAGCAAGTACTAGTTTTGATATTTTTTAAGAACAGCCTGGACACTTAATTATGGGAAAAAGGGTTTTGGTATTGGCAAGCTAGAAGGGCATTAATGCCCATGCTTGAAATATTTGTATGCATGTACAGTATGTATATAGTGATTCTGAATTTTCTGTATGTATGTGTCGGTTGTGCATTATATTGCATGGCACTTTTCTTCCATTCCCTACTTGCTTATTAAGGTTAGTGGGTGATATTAGATATTTATGGGGTCACTATAAGAGTCAGATACCACTGAACAGCACTGGATGAATGGATGTCAATAACAGACTCATTTAGGAAGACCTTGTACATTTTGGGAGAAGTCCATTACGTTCATAAGTGAATACTAGACAATCAATCTGCAAACTATTACATGCCTAGCCAGTAACCAGACAGTGGCCAGACATTGACCAAAGGTGAGAAACAAACCATGTACCTTGTGTCTGTGTAGTTAACATCTTTAACCAAAATTCCAACCCCCAACACAAATACACAGCATTACAGAATAATAAAACACCATGTAAAGTGTATTTTTTAATTCAGGCTACTAGCATTGCTATACTTTTTTATCTTTTTAGAGGTATTGTAACTCATGAAATAACAAAAAAACATGAAAATAATACATGCACTAACCATTCAGTAATGAAATGAATAACACGGAAGGACTGTGGCTGATCAAGTTCGCAGATGACTGCAAACTGGGCGCCATAATTGAATCTCCAGCTGACACAAGCATTCTCCAAAAGGGCCTCATAGAAACAGACAACTGGTGCCAGAGCCATGGCCTCAAGCTAAATGTCAAAAAGTGTATAGTCATCCCCTTTGGCAAAAACAAAGTGCCCACAAATTACCACATAGGTGGTAATCCATTAAGTACAGAAGAAGTAATTAGGGACCTGGGGACCCAAGTTGATAGCAATCTCTCATTTGACAACCACGTGGCCAAAGTGGTTAGAAAAACATTTTATATAGCCCACCTAATCATGAAGGGATTCACATCTAGATCAGGGGAGGTCATCGTGCCTCTTTACTCATCCCTCATCAGGCCCATAATTGAGTACAATGCCCCTTTTGGGATGTACCTTACCAGACACCTGCAGCAACTGGAAAGACCCCAAAAGTACCTCACCAAGAGGATCAAAGGGCTCAAACAGATGCCATATGCTGCCCGGTTAAAGAAACTCCAGCTCTACTCAGTGGCATACCGCCTGTTCAGAGGCGATTTGTGCCTGACATATAAAGCCATGTCCAACCCGGAATTAATGGACATGCTGCACCTCAGAAAATCCAAATCCCATCGAGCTACGCACTCGGGAGACTTGAACCTCAGCACTGAAATAAATAGGACATGCTGGAGGGACAGATTCATAACCCAGAGGCTCCCTTCACTCTGGAATAAAATCCCAATCCAGGTTAGGCAGAGTCCCTCATTGACTCTCTTCAAGAGGAATCTTGATGAGTGGATGGGAGATCGTAGGTTTACCCCGGGTATCACTTCTGTGTCACTGTTAGACAGAGGCACAGTATACTAACCTCGAAAAAGGGCATAGCAAAATAAATTTAAAATGGGTGGCGAAAGCCAAACACATTCTGGCTAGGCTTATAAATGCCCTAGGGCAGATAGCCTAGTATGAACCTATGAACCTATAAATAAATGATATTTTCAAATATAGTCAACAGTCCTGCCATAATGTTTACTTAAAGACGCAATAGTCTATCCCTATTTTTGCATAAAATTATTATTTGCAAAACTGTCATACGCAAAATTATTTTATGCAAAATCTGGACCAGAACAGACAATAACAACCACAACCAATCTTTTCAATAAGGTAAAAACAGAATGCTGATGAAGATATTCAATGTTTGCTTTTATGTAAATACAAAATGTTGCAAAATAATGAATGAATGTGAAGGCAACTCCAAAAGAATATTAACAAAATATACACAAACACACAGACACACACTTCTAGTACATAACACCATATTCTACACTGGTAGAAATTCTGAGAGAAAGAAGTGTCTAAACAGCAGTTACCAGCATTGTTTTCCCTAACCTGCAGTTGAAGATATAAGTCAGTGAATTTTGATCAGCAACTTACAATTGTTACAGATAAGTATTGTGGATGTTCATCACCTGCACTCTATTCTGCATCATGTGTTCTTCAACTTTACAGTTAGGCAAGTTGTTACAAAATAAGACATATTATCACTATACTCTGTATCCTATAGACTGCTAAGAGGTGAACTGTGTCTGGCACACAAAGCATCTTGTGGCCTAGTAGTGATGGCTTTAATGCAAATAAGGAGTCAAATGGCATCAGAAGTACTCAATCTAGAGATCTAAACCTCTTTTGCATCATCAGCAGAACAGTTTGGAGGGAAATGTATATCTCACAGAGGACTCCGCTGCTCTGGAACAAACTCCCCATCCATGTAAAACAAAACGAATCCATGTCCATATTAAGCACAGCTTGGATCTATGTATGGGAAACAGAAAATTTACCCTAGGACTGTCCCCTGTACTACTAATGGACAGAGGCAACTCCTAAATGCTTTATCCTATGCATGGATAACATCAAATTATCTATGATAAGATCCCAGTTATTTTCATTAGCAGTATGATGACCCACCACTGTACCAGTAATCAAGGAGCCTCAATCCTCACCATTGGCAACAATGGGGGATGTACACTGGGAGGATGACAGGCACACACACAGTATTTCCAGATGCAGATTTCTGCATCAGGTGCAATTTCCCTTACGAGCAGACAGAGACCACAGTCAGTCCAGGGCTGGTTTCTCCCTCTCTCTCCAGATCCCCAATAAGACTTGTCACTGGCACAGCTATAGAGTTGAGATCTCAGCTGAGTGGCCAAGCCAAGACATACAGCACCCTCTCTGTCCAGCCAGTGTTTCGTGTCCCCACCAAGTAGCTGACAAACGCATTCTTTGAGGTTTGATTCACACACACACACACACACACACACACACACACACACACACACACACACACACACACACACAAACACACGAGAAAGGCTGGCACAGATTTACTAGCTATACCTCCTTTTTGCCCAGACTATATGGTAGTTATCACTGCCATCAGCCAACTTTTATCAGCTACTTTAAGGACCTTAACAAAGGGTGTCCAATCTAACTGTGTAATATTACTATTAATAGAAATGGTAGTTTGACTAAGAGCAAGGCTATTAGGGGTGTCCCACAGTGTCACCAAATAAATATGCAAGTACTATCAAAACTTAATTATATCTCACAAAGATCAGCCACAATGAAAGGTTTAACTATATTTAATAATAAATAATAAAAGAACAAGAAGATACTCAGTATGTATTCAAAGTGACATCAGAGTTCAAAACCACACAAAATATTTAAAACAACATTAGAGGATAGTCTCAAATAAATAAAGAAAAACATCTAAACTATGCTTTACTATATCCCTGACTAAATCTAAGAGAATTACTATACCTTAGTTAACTTACTTAAAAGCAAGGCAGATGTGGTGAATGGATCTTCTAGTTGTTGTTGTCAGGTCCAAGACAGAATACAGAATGCTGTGTCTCTCTAAGAGACTTCTTAAGTTAATATCCCAAATATGGGTCTATATTAAAAGCATAAAAGTGTACTTACCTGAATACGTAAACATCGACACGTCTTCATCGAACCGCAAAAACATTGATCATCCTGAAGCGTGAAATCCAAAACGTCGAATTGTCATGGTTGGCGCTTTTGAGGTATTGCTCTGTAAGGTAAGTGTGCAATAGTTACGGACCTTAGGGTTAGGGTGCGGGTTAAGGTAAGTGCATAGATGGTAATGTATGTGAGATTTAGTGTAGGGTTAGAAGTAGGGTTTTGTTAATTGTATGTGTGTGGATTATTTAGTTTGTTTGGGTATAGCTTCTTAAGGTAAGTGTGCGATAGTTACGGACCTTAGGGTTAGGGTGCAGGTTAAGGTAAGTGCATACATGGTGGTATATGCTAGATTTAGTGTAGGGTTAAAAGTAGGGTTTAGTTTAGGGTTAGAAGTAGGGTTTTCATCAGTGTATGTATGCGGTTTAAGTTTCTTTGGGTAGGTAGTATATAGCGGGCGGTGGGGTGGGACAACTATGACCGTTCAAGTTTTTGAATTTCACGGTTTAGGGTGTTCGGTGTATTTGCGGTTCAAGGAATATGTGTCAGTGTATACATATTTGGGTAAGTACACCTTCATGCTGTTAATATAGACCCCCCAAATATTACTGCTGGGATAGCTTGCAGATGACATCATTTCTTTACATCTGACTCTGTCCCAGATGAAACCCCCACTGCTGGATGCTAGCAGTATTTAACATCTTCCTTTGAAAATACATAGACCTCAGATCTTTGTCAGATGCTGGCAGTCATAAAACAATCGCATTCTTTCACATTTCAAAACTAGTAATTATTTCACCTTAAAGACAATGCAGAAAACTCATTAGTATACACATTATGTCTCTAGCTGCAATAAAGTCATTTAATTTCAGCTATTTTTTGAAGTTAACCTCCTGTATTCCAATTTCCACTGTTAAAATATATACATTTAATCATAAGTCCAAGAAATATCACTCCCCACAGGACTAACGCTACCTGTGCCAAAGTCAGTCCAAGCACATAAACTAACATAAAAGGCACAGTAGCGATGCAGGCAGTAAACACAGCACTATCCAAAATGCAGGAAACAAAGCTGAAAAGACTGCTGCTTCATAAACTTTAAAATTCGGATTTATTGTGATACAATCTGGAGATGTGGTAATCGCTTTCACCTGGATAGGCTTCTTCAGACCAAAAGAACCCCCCTATTGTACACCCTTATATGGCAAAAAAGGTGCCAAAAACAAATAAACCATTAAAGGCACAGTACAACTATCATGGTGCATAACATAAATAAAGTGCTTACTCTGAAATACATTAACCATAGTAAAATAAAAACCTACACCACTCATAAAATATGAATAGAGATGTATAAAAACAAAAAACTGCAAAAAGTCATACTAATCACACAACACTAACAATAAATCCTCTCATAAAAATACTCTCATAATATATGTAAAAAGCACAGTCATACATATGACTTCAATCTCCTGGGCATCAGGAAAGGTCACAATGGTACTTTCTCATTCAGTTCAGGTAAAACATCTGCTCTAAGTCTAACAATCCATTTAAATACTCTCAGTTCTACCCCTCACATCCCCCCACCCCCCTAAAACTAGTGTGTGTAAGATTTAATACTTTAAAATGAAAAAGATGTGTGGAATCATTAGACAAGACATGTTTGGACAGAGCATTGACAGTGGAATGAATCCTGATCTAGTAGAGATGTCCCTTATTCTGTCCCTCAGCTTCCTGTCCGTCTTGCCTACATAAAGTGCAGCACAGGCTGCACAGGAGGCCAAATAAACAACGTGTAGATTCACAGTTTGCATGAACTCTAACTTCATGGTTAGTGCCATAAACAGGGTGATAGAAATGGACATCAGTGTCTATGGAGCAACAATAGTTGCAACTACCACAAGGTACAGTACCAGCAACCCTATCACCTCCACCATCCATAACAGGATAACACAGCAATTTCTTTAAATTCGATCTATTCTTATAGACAAAACCTGGGGCAGCACCCACAATTTCCCTCACATTCGGGTCCAGTGTTAACACACCCCAGTGTGATCTAATCACGTCCTATAACCTACTTACATCCTTAGTATAATATAAGGGCACTCTGAAACCATGATTTCTACTCCCTGCCAGAACACCCTGGGAGGGGCCATCATGGTCCACTACAGTCTCAGAGAAAAAGGGTGCAGCAGCTTGTTCCCTCAAATTAATGAGGTCTGCCAATCCTCTCTCCATATCAGATGTCTGATATTCCCTGCTCTTAAACCTCTCACATAAATCCCTAACATCTGCCTCAAAACCATCCTGACTGGGATTATACCGTGACGTCCTATATACCTGACCCCTCACAATATTACCAAAGATGTAACCTGGATGCATACTGCGTCTATGGAGATAGGAATTGCATTGACACTCCTTTCTATACACTCCTGTGTTCAATAGGCCACTTTCCAATCTCTGAACGTAAACATCCAAAAAGGAAATCCAATTCTCAGAAACCTCATGGGTAAATTTCAGATATTGCGTTAAACCATTAACTCTCTCCAAGAAAAGAGATAACTCATCTTTCATGCCCTTCCAAAGGAAAAACACATCATCTACAAAACGCCTATAAAACATCATGTTCCTCGTAAAATCACCTATAGCAAACAAGAACTTGGTCTCCTATGCAGCCATAAAGAGGTTGGCATAGCTATTGGCACAAGAAGTACCCATAGCCACGCCATCCATCTGTAAATAGCACTGAGTTCCAAAACAAAAAATGTTATTCTCTAACACAACTTCCAAAAACAAAGCTAACAGATCCAATGCATCACTATCTAATCCAGATTTGTCCTTCAAGTAATCAGACACCAAC
The DNA here is from genome assembly GCF_019279795.1 of Protopterus annectens. Classification (NCBI taxonomy): domain Eukaryota; kingdom Metazoa; phylum Chordata; order Ceratodontiformes; family Protopteridae; genus Protopterus; species Protopterus annectens. Next base: position 1,237,684,242 of record NC_056732.1, on the reverse strand, counting down.
TGCACCCCATCTCTGTTTGGTATCGCAGTGAATAGGGACTGAACATCCATCGTGACTAAGTAATATGGGAGATCAACAGGGACAGATTTCACAGACTCATACAAATTCAACAGGAACTGTTTCATGTCCCTTAAAATATAAACATTTGCATCAACCACTGGGCGCAGGAACCTCTACACATACAACGAAAATGGTTCCATGATCCACTCCCTGCCCGCAGCAATAGGCCTCATGGGTGGACACACACTGTCCTTATGGATCTTAGGAAGACCCTGTATCACTGGAAGGAGGGGATCACTGACAAACAAATATTCATACAACTCATTTGTAATAACATTTGTCTTAATCAAATCATCCAAAACCATCTGTATTCTATGGACATGTATATCCACCATCTTACGTTCCACCAAACTGTAAAACCTTTGGTCTGATAACATAGACCTCATTGCCTCATCATAGAACTCAGAATCCATAACTACCAGGGCACCCCCCCTTGTCAGCAGGTCTTATGACAAGGGAGGGATCACTCCTAAGTTGTTGAAGGGCTCTCCTCTGTTTATAAGTTAAATTGCCCTTTCATTTATTAGACTTACCCACTCTCTTTTCCATGTCATACAGATCATTCTCAACTAGTTTACTGAAGGCAGCTACTAGCGGTGGTACCATTGGCATGTACACACTAGGCTTCTTAAACGATTCCCCATCTAGCACCTGCATTGTATCCTTAAACTCCAATCTAAGGCACAGATTCCTAATAAATAACTTAAACTGTACTAGGGTATCAACATAATTACTGTCACAACTAGGTATAAAAGTCAGTTCCTTTGACAGTACCCCTAACTCATCCCATTTTTCTCCCACAACAGAAAGAGCTGTATTGTCATTTTCCAGCTGATGTTGTTGATAGACTTATTGACTCTACAATGGATACTGTGCAGTTATATGAGAAGCGCTTACTGGCACAAAAACAGAGCAAGCTCAAGAGGGACATAGATGACTTTAGGTTAGGCCAGGTCTTCTCTTAGCCAAGGACATATAGTAACATGCATGGACCTAATGCCGCTGTTTCTACTCAATGGACTGATGCACCTAAAAGACAAATTTATGATACTAATGTGGATGTTAATATGCCAAAGAGTGTAACTGTTAATACAAGTATGAGTGATGGCTCCAGTAATGTATTTTCTATGAGTAATGTGCCCCAGGGATCAAATGTCCTTGATAGGGCTTTTTCTAATGCAGTTGTATCTGCTGAGTCAGAGCTCGAGGGTTCGACTGTGGTGGGAGGTGGGTTCTACTGCTGCCCCCCCCAGAGGGCCAATCTCTCATTAGTACTGACCCATTGGGGTGTGTGGCTCAAATAAATCTGAATCTGGAACGTGTGGTTAGGAGGAAGGAGTCCCATCATAATATGTATGCTGCACATAGTTCTATTCTTGACAATGTTGGCACTGCGATTGTCAATCGCCCTTTCCCCATCAATATAGTTCACAGAGGAGGGGGGAGATCGAGATACATGAGCAGGGGCAGGACAAAGAGGAAGTTGTCAGCAGATGCCCAGGTGAACCAAAACCTCAAGAAAATGTGGGAGAAAAATGGGAGACGTTAGTTCATAATATTTCCTCCCACCCGCTCACATGAGATGAGTTAGGGGTACTATCAAAGGGATTGACTTTTATACCTAGTTGTGACAGTAATTATGTTGATACCCTAATACAGTTTAAGTTATTTATTAGGAATCTGTGCCTTAGATTGGAGTTTAAGGATACAATGCAGGTGCTAGATGGGGAATCCTTTAAGAAGCCTAGCGTGTACATGCCAATGATACCACCGCTAGTAGCTGCCTTCAGTAAACTAGTTGAGAATGATCTGTATGACATGGAAAAGAGAGTGGGTAAGTCTAGTAAAGGAAAGTGCAATTTAACTTATGCACAGAGGAGAGCCCTACCAACAACTGAGGAGTGATCCCTCCCTTGTCATTAGACCTGCTGGCAAGGGGGGTGCCCTGGTAGTTATGGACTCTGAATTCTATGATGAGGCAATGAGGTCTATGTTATCAGACCAAAGGTTTGACAGTTTGGTGGAACATAAGATGGTGGGTATACATATCCATAGAATACAGATGGTTTGGGATGATTTGATTAAGACAAATGTTATTATGAATGAGTTGTATGAATATTTCTTTGTCGGTGATCCCCCCCTGCCAGTGATACACGGTCTTCCTAAGATCCATAAGGGCAGTGTGTGTCCACCCATGAGGCCCATTGTTGCGGGCAGGAAGTGGATCATGGAAACATTTTCATTGTATGTGGAGAGGTTCCTCCGCCCAGTGGTTGACGCAAATGTTTATATTTTAAGGGACACGAAACAGTTCCTGTTGGATTTGTATGAGTCTGTGAAATCTGTCCCTGTTGATCTCCCATATTACTTAGTCATGATGGATGTTCAGTCCCTGTTCACTGTGATACCAAACAGAGATGGGGTGCAGTTGGTGTCTGATTACTTGAAGGACAAATCTGGATTAGATAGTGAAGCAGTGGATCTGTTAGCTTTGTTTTTGGAAGTTGTGTTAGAGAACAACATTTTTTGTTTTGGCTCTCAGTGCTATTTACAGATGGATGGCGTGGCTATGGGCACTTCTTGTGCTAATGACTATGCCAACCTCTTTATGGCTGCATGGGAGACCAAGTTCTTGTTTGCTTTAGGTGATTTTTCGAGGAACGTGATGTTTTATAGGCATTTTGTAGATGATGTGTTTTTCCTTTGGAAGGGCATGAAAGATGAGTTATCTCTCTTCTTGGAGAGAGTTAATGGTTTAACGCAATATCTGAAATTTACCCATGAGGTTTCTGAGAATTGGATTTCCTTTTTGGATGTTTACATTCAGAGATTGGAAAGTGGCCTATTGAACACAGGAGTGTATAGAAAGGAGTGTCAACGCAATTCCCATCTCCATAGATGCAGTATGCATCCAGATTATATCTTTGGTAATATTATGAGGGGTCAGGTATATAGGACGTCACGGTATAATCCCAGTCAGGATGGTTTTGAGGCAGATGTTAGGGATTTATGTGAGAGGTTTAAGAGCAGGGAATATCAGACATCTGATATGGAGAGAGGATTGGCAGACCTCATTAATTTGAGGGAACAAGCTGCTGCACCCTTTTTCTCTGAGACTGTAGTGGACCATGATGGCCCCTCCCAGGGTGTTCTGGCAGGGAGTAGAAATCATGGTTTCAGAGTGCTCTTATATTATACTAAGGATGTAGGTAGGTTGAAGGACATGATTAGATCACACTGGGGTGTGTTAACACTGGACGCGAATGTGAGGGAAATTGTGGGTGCTGCCCCAGGTTTTGTCTATAAGAATAGATCGAATCTAAAGAAATTGCTGTGTTATCCTGTTATGGATGGTGGAGGTGATAGGGTTGCTGGTACTGTACCTTGTGGTAGTTGCAACTATTGTTGCTCCATAGACACTGATGTCCATTTCTATCACCCTGTTTATGGAACTAACCATGAAGTTAAGAGCTCATGCAAACTGTGAATCTACACATGTCATTTATTTGGCCTCCTGTGCAGCCTGTGCTGCGTTTTATGTAGGCAAGATGGACAGGAGGTTGAGGGACAGAATAAGGGAACATCTCTACCAGATCAGGATTCATTCCTCTGTCAATGCTCTGTCCAAACATGTCTTGTCTAATAATTCCACACATCTTTTTTCATTTTAAAGTATTAGATCTTACACATACTAGTTTTAGGGGGGGGGGGTGAGGGGTAGAACTGAGAGTATTGAATCTAAATGGATTGTTAGACTTAGAGCAGATGTTTTAACTGGACTGAATGAGAAAGTACCAGTGAGACCTTTCCTGAAGTCCAGGAGATTGAAGTCATATGTATGACTGTGCTTTTTACATATATTATGACAGCATTTTTATGAGAGGATTTATTGTTGGTGTTGTGCGATTAGTATGAATTTTTGCAGTTTTTTGTTTTTATACATCTCTATTCATTTTTTATGAGTAGTATAGGTTTTTATTTTACTATGGTTAATGTATTTCAGAGTAAACACTTTATTTATGTATGCACCATGATAGTTGTACCGTGCCTTTAATGGTTTATTTGTTTTTGGCGCCTTTTTTGCCATATAAGGGTGTACAATGGGGGAGGGGTTATTTTGGTCTGAAGAAGCCTATCCAGGTGAAAGCGCTTATCATGTCTCCTGTTTGTATCACAATAAATCCAAATTTAAAAGTTTATTTAGCAGCAGTCTTTTCAGCTTTGTTTCCTGCATTTTGGTTAGTGCTGTGTTTACTGCCTGCATCGCTACTGTGCCTTTTATGTTAGTTTATATACATTTAAACAGTTACAATAGTGTAAGTACATTTCTGTTCTCTTCCTGCAGGGCACACTGTGGATACATCTTTAATTTCAGTACTTTACGAAATACCTTTTTTAACACACATGCCTGTACAGACCAGGTTGATATGCACATGACATACAGTTTTAATATATTTGTAACACAAGCATCTTATATAGATCATGTTGATATTCATAAATAACATGTAATTATTTACAAAATTCAAGATAGCTGTGTTGGCAGTATCCCCATTTGTCACAAGGGGTAATATATAATTATCATCCTTGGGATGGGTAAGGTGAATTTCAGACCAAATGGGATAATTAATTTGAGCACAAAAAAGGAAACTGGCTAGTCGGCTTGGCTTAAAATGACACACAAGGCAGCTAGCCAAGTACTTAGCTGCAAACCAATGAGTATATTTACTCAGAGTCCACTGGAAAAATATCTGTTGCTTCTTTGCAAATTATCACTGAGTCATCCTAGATTATTGATCCTATTTCTTATTCCATTATACAAAATAAATGATACAACATTGTGTTTATTTTCTTCATGCAGAGCGTTGCATTAAGAAAGTTAAAACCAGTTTTGTTTGTAGGTGACTCCCATAACACCTTTTCCCAGAGGTATGCAACTATGAAGCAAACACTTGCAAAGAAAGATTTCAACAGGGTTTTGTATGAGGGAAGCAGAACCATAAACACTGTGACTTTAAACACTTGATGGAATATGGTTAAAAGTACAATTTCTGAAGCACATTAAACATGCATATAGATTGTTACTAGGGTAATGACCCAGGGTACCTTTCTAAGCCTAACCAAGTTTTCCCAAAAGAATGATGTCCTGTATCCAAATAAGTTATTGAGGGCCAGGCATTTATAAGCTACTTGTGTCCATAAGAGACATGGGTGTCAGGCCTGGTGTAAATTTCCTGTTCCCCATCCACTAGTTTCGTTGCGCTTCAATTGGTAATAGATGAATTCAGCTTCATACAGATAGGAAGCCTTTTCCATAGGAGGGACAGGCTCTGGGACCGTGTATTTCCAGTACTGTTTGACTTTCGAATCTGGAGGAGATTCATAAGTGTGGGGTTTGCAAATGCCTTTTAAGCCAGGTATAGATCAACACTCAGCAATCTATAAGAGACTGAGTAGAGGGAAAGAGCTTTAAGTCACTCTATAAAAGGCAGGTTTATTACACCTTATATTCTTTTTGTAAGGAACGCTTAAGGTCACGCTAGTTGCTGCATATGCCTAGTCAGATACATACTGAAGGGAGCATTGTACTCAGTGATGAAAACATTTTCCACATATTTTATTTATCCACTCAAGTAAAATGCATTATTTCTAATGAATGTGGCTTTGTGACAAAGGTCTTCATTTGTAAACACCTTATTGCTGATGCATCTAGTTCCATTACTTTCACTATCATGAGATTTGTGGATTTTCATCTCAAAAATATACTTTTAAACCATGAATATATTCTCAACGATTCATAGGATTTTTTTATCTAAAGTTAAAAATGAGTACTACTCAGATGAACTAACTTTGGTTACTATATATGTATGTGATCTGCTTTCTGTAATCCCCCATGAAGAGGATTTGGAAATGTTTTTTGAATTTTTATGTAAGGACTCTGGTTTCTCTTATAGGAAGGCCAACACTTTAAGAAGCTTAATAGAAATAGTATTAGAAAATAACTTTGATTTTTGAAAATCAGATATTTAAACAGGTTAAGAGAATAGCAATGGGGGCAGGGTGTGCCCCTATTTTTGTGAGTATTGTTTTGGTCCAATGGGAAAAGTCTTGTATTTTTTCATCGAGTTTTAAAGAAAATTGGGTTATCTGTGGAAGGCTTTTGGATGAAATTGTCATCTTTTGGAAGGAATGTGAATCAAAGTTATTGGAATTTTTTGATTATATCAGTAATAGTACTAGTTTTTTGAAATTTGCAATGGGATTTATGAAAAAGTTAATTATTTAGATGTGACGATATATAAAGATAGACCAAGTAAGAAGTTTGGGTCCACTTTATATCATAAAGCTACATAATACTTTTTTACACTATGACAATTGTCATTCACCACACCAAAAGAAGGCATTGGTCAAAGGGCAATGTGTTTGTTTAGCTAGAATGATTTCAGAAAACCATCTTTTCCTTTTCCAGTGTAAGGCCCTGAATGAGATGTTGTGTAAAAAAGGCTATCCCAATGAATTTGTTCATGAAACATTTGGTGAAGTGAAGAGAAAAAGAAATGACGGGACATATAAACCACTATTAGGTACACATGAGTGGATTAATGGTGCCAGAATAGTTGCTAGAATGGATAGTGAGGAAGTTTTGAACAAGTCATGCATTATATCTTTTAACCAGGATTTTTATTCCATTTGTAACATACTTAGAAGGAATTGGGATCTTTTTAGGGCTGACTCAGAATATTTACAATTTGTAGGACCCAAGCCCAACATTGTGTATAGGAAAGAAAGTAGTTTTAATCAAATGTCAGAAAGGGTGGGAAGAAAAAATGAAAAGGGAAAATGTCTAAGTGTGGGGCCTGTGCTCAATGCAACAATATTTTGGTGTGTAGAAATGAAAATATTGGGGGCAATATGGACATTAATGTTTCAAGTAAATGTTATTGTTTTTACAAAGTGGTGGTATATATCACTAAGTGCTAACTATTTGGTAGTTTTTATATAGGAAAAACAAAAAGGTCTTCGAAAAAGAGAATTTACCAACATCTGTGTGAAATTAGAAAAATAGATGCAAAGAATGTCCTGTTTAAACACATCTTAGGAAATAAGGATCATGGTTTTAAGTCTTGTATTATTGACCAGTAGCCATGGTTGTGCAGTGGTTAGTATTGCCACCTCACAGCAAGAGGTTCTCCGGTTCGATTCTCGGCTGGGGTGCCTTCTGTGTGGAGTCTATATGTCCACCCTGTGGTCGCGTGGGTTTTCTCTGGGTGCTCCGGTTTCCTCCCACATCCCAAAGAGACGCAGTAGGTGAATTGGTCACTCTAAACTGGCCCTAGGTGTGAGTGTGTGCATGTGTGTGCCTTCGGTGGAAGGTTGGGCACTGGGCTGGCAACTCGACACCTTAAAACTTAGCTGCTAATCATGAGTGGACAGATGATCCGCTGTGGCGACCCCTAACTGGGAAAAGCTAAAAGAAGAAGAAGATTATTGACCAGTGTAATTTGAGTTTTGGGGTGACCTGAATCAGATTATTTAGAATATTTAGAATTAGAATGGATTTTATGTACTAATGCTACAGTACCACCTGGTTTAAATGAACATATCTCTTTGAGTAGTATATTGAGATTGAAAGCCAGTTTCTTGCTATAGTATTTTAATATTACAAAAGCATTTCTAGGTATTTATTGAGAATGTATTTTTATATGTCTAATGTTTATTTTTATGTAGTACATATGTATTTTTTTTGTTTTTACAGGAATGAATAGGTTAATTTTATCTTGGTAAGTGGTTTAGTAAGCCTGTAACATGATTGCTTAGGTAAGGTTAGTATGTGATGTCAGTTTCACTATATAAGTTTGATTTGTGTTTTACATTTTATTCTGATGAAGTCCACTATACCAGGACAAAAGCGCACAAGGATTCAATACATTTTGGAAGTTGTGCCACAGAGGTCTGCTTCCTTTGTTACGAGTTGGTATTCCTGTCCTTTCTATTTGTAAAACTGGATATGATATGGTACATTAACCGGGCGGCACAGTGGTACAGCGGATAGTGTTGTTGTCTCACAGCAAGAGACTCTCTGGCTTGATTCTCAGTGTGGGTGCCTTCTTTGTGGAGTCTGCATGTCCCCCTGTGTTCTTGTGGGTTTTCTTCATGTGCTGTGGTTTCTTCCCATATTCCAAAGACATGCAGTAGGTGGATTAGACACTCTAAATTGACCATAGCTGTGAGTGTGAGTGTGTGGTATGGAAGAACAGCCATGGCAAGGTTAGCCACCAACAATGTGAACCTTGGCTCTAGGTGATTGTCACTGTTGAAGTGACACCCCAAGCCCATGTGCGTAAATTGAATAAAGGGGTGAATGATGGTCCATCAGGCCTTGATTGTTGCACTTTTTTTTAATCAAAGAGTAATTTAATGGCCCTGAGTGATATGCTGGCAAGCCCCAAACTCTGCACCCTTTTACTTACTATAACCTTCTTGAAGACACAAAGCCTCAGATAAAGTATGAAGAATTCACTGGAATAGTCTGTTAATTAGTGAGGACTCAATGGACAGTATTTATACTATTTATCATGTAAAGTTTGTTAAAAATATAATGAATGTTTTCTGAAATGAAGTTCTAAAAATCCTAAATCTTACCTGTTTAGTCAGTTATTTAGATTCTTATATGCCATACATTCTTCAGACATTTTGTGCAATTTTTATGGGAAACTCATCCTTGCTTCCAAGATGAATATTTAACAAAAAATAGACTCTGTAAGTTTTCATGCAACTTTCATTTTTCCGTTTGTGCCTATGAGAAAACAGAACCTGTTGTGAAAATGTCACATTGCAAGTCCTAACATTTTTATTCACAGAATCATACTTTTTCAGTCATTACATCTTTTCCCCATTTGTATTAGCTTGTGAAAAAAGGCAGTTGAATAGCTACACTCCTGGCAAATATGCAAACCTCCAGTTTACGATGTTGAGCAAAGTGTACATAAATCAGTTGCCTTTGTAACAAAGAAAGGTTTACACTCATTTGCTCATTTTAACACTAATGAAATAGCAGATGTTTGTGTGCTGTTAATTATTGCTAAGTGATGTTTTTTTTATTTGTTTTTCATTTTTTGCTCAAGTCCTATACATGTATTGAGCCTTTGTGTACTTAGCCTATCAAGTTTGAACACCATTTGCAGAACAATTTGTGTTTCAAGTCATGTAACCACAAGCACAAGGTTACATGAGTTTGAGCGGATCAGTGCCGATGTGAACTCTAATGTCCCTAAAGTGCAAGTATAGTGAGCATGATGGCCCCCAGTATAGGAGTTAGGGGCATTACACCAACAGTAAAGCAGACTGCATATGAGTTAACAAGTGTGCTTTAGCATACTGCTCAGCACCCATGACAGATGGTTAAATAGAAACCCACATTAGCCTCTACTGATGTGTAGAATAAAAAATATCAGACAGTGAAACAGAGGATGATTATCTGCATTCTGGCATTTATTTTGAAATAAAACATTTAATAATTTCTCAGTTCTTTGCAGATGTAAGACCGTTGATAATATTGGGTACCCGCTGTGGCATCAACTACACTTTTCCAGGACAGCCACCTCTATGTCATGTAGCAATTATCATCATTTTATATTATTTTTCCTTTGGTGGCAATGATATCCATAAATCTAATTTTTCATGCCTATATTTACTTGTTCCCCATCTTATGAATGCTGTTTTACTTTAATTGGTGTTATTTCTTCTCATACTAGACTTTGCTGTGACAAACTACCAGGGGAGAATGTTTGATCAACTAGAGTTATTTATTTATTTATATATGTACATATCTATTTATTTATGTATTTACTTATTCATTTATTTCTGCAGTTTGTTAACTACAGAATAGCATTGATCCCTAAAATATTTGGTTTAAGAAAGCACTTTACACAGATTAAGATAAAACAAAACAGTTTACACAGTGAGGCAGTTCTCATAAAAAAACAAACTTTCTAAATTACAAAGCTTTCAATTTGTTTTCAGTTTATTCTGTAGCAGCTTTTATAGACATTGCTTTGTGGTATAACTGCCAGTTTCCTTTTAGACTTATTTCAATATTTCTTCTAAAAATACTATTCTGTATTAGATAAGTGCTTTGGACTACTCACTATAAATCTAGAACACAGACATAGCTGAATCAATTAGAGTAGTCTCAGAAGAGTCTCATTACATATGCATAACAGGAGGAAAATGTGTCAGACATCCTGGCTACAGAAGCCAATAACAGTCCATACTCTGAGAAGACTGAACCAATCAGCATCACAAATCCATAACATCTGTCCTTCTGGAGCAGTTTTAACCCCTTTTTGAACTGCACACGCACTGTGCTTTGTGTGGATGTGCTTTCACAAAACTCCAGGTGGATGCCTGTAAGCATTTATGAAGGACAGACCAATGATAATGCTCATTTAAGTTAGGCTTAGGATAGAAGTTTTTTTTTCAAATTTATTTTTTTTAACACAGAAGTAAACATTTACATACAGTACAAAATAAAGAACATTGCAAGGAGAAGATGGAAATAACAGTATACATGCAATATAATATGTGCCTATATTGTTATGCATGGTAAATACAATTGTATGCTAATGCACTTCTTTCAAAAAGGAATTTGTCTGTACACTTTTAAGTACAGATTATAAATTGTAGTCACATAATATGTACATCATAGCGCCACCATGGACATATTCAGTCAGTGCTTATAAGGGGAGAAAAAGAAGAAAATAGTTTAACACTATTTAGTCCTTTGTTTATGTTCTGTTTATTTATATGTTTTAGGAATTATGGGTTTGGTAAAATGGTATATAATACAATGTTTTGCATTTAAAAGACTTTTTCTTTTCCTTTTATTTATTTAATCCTTTAGTATATTGTCTAGAATAAGATTCTAATACTTCTGGTCGTAGGAATATTTGTTTTCTATTTTTTGCTATTAAAGCCATATTTTTTAAAGCTGTTGCATGATAACTTGGTACGGTCTAGCCAGCTTTGTGTTATATATAGCTAAATTAGTGCAGATATAGTGATCATTACATGTTTGTTTAGTTTGGTTAGGTTTTGTGAGGTTATGTGAAGAATCTCAAACTTCCATGAGAGTGTTGATTTTTCATATCCCATTTTTTCTAACTTAACTTTTAGTGCACACCACTGTTTACATTTACATTACTATTAATTATTAATGTATTAATTATTTATTAATTGCTTCTCATTAATAATTTATTTATGTATATTATATTTGGGTGTACTTTTGAAGAATGAAAGTTCACTACTGCGACCTTTAAAAGTACACCCACACTAATGCGGAATTGCACTTTCACGAAAGTGCACTTTTGTGAATCCGCTAGACTGAACAGGCTAGCAGTCACGGACCTTAGGGTTAGGGCATGGGTCATGGTAAGGGGATAGCCATACTAGCTATCCCCTTACCCTAACCATTGCCCTAACCCTAAGGTTCGTCACTACCGCACGACAGTGGAAGACATTCTAAATCGGGCTATATCCTCCACTGTGGTGTGACAGTCATGGACCTTAGGATTAGGCATGGGTTAGGTTAAGGGGATAGTTAGTAGGGCTATCCCCTTACCTTGACCCATGCCCTAACCCTAAGGTCCGTGACTATAGCACCACAGTGGAGGATATAGCCCATTTTTCAAAGTCCTCCATTGTGGTGCGGTAGGTTCGGTCTAGTGAGCTTAAGCGAAAGTGCACTTTCGTTAAAGTGCACTTTTGCTTAAGTGGGGATGTACTTTACCATTTTGAAAAAGTGAATTTTCGTTGTATGAAAGTACACCCATTATATTAGTATATTTACAGCTCCTAAATACGTGTATTATATCTGCAATTCTTGATGGGCAGTAAAGGCAGTATGGTGTGAAATTTGGAATAAATTTATTAAGTGACATAGGAGTAAAGTATGCATTGTTGTTAGTTCATAAATAGGGTATAGATTAAGTTTGTAAAAGGAGTAAGTTTAACTGTACTCTCTATTGCTTGTACTTTTTATTTCATGGTAATGTTTTTGTTTTTCCCAATCCAGTAGCTTGAATATAGTACAGAAGATTGATATGTGATTGAAGAAATTAACTTATAAACATTTGATAACATTTTCCTAGTATGATAGACCTTTCAAAATCATTTCAGTCATAGTAATATTTGATTCATTTATATTTTCCTTTTGTATTATTGTATTTATTAAGACTTTAATTTGTCGTAGTATAATATCATGTTTTTTTCTGTAACTCTAGTGTTTACCTAATGTCTTCAATCGAGTGCTCCTTTCATTTGTAGAAATCCTATACTTTAGTGTTTGTTATTAAAAGATATAGGTTTAACTTTATCATATTCTTTAGTTTAAGATTTGGGTTTAATTGTATCAGTTGTAGTATAATCTAGATTTAAGGAATTTAGTAGCTTTTGAAATATATTAACTTTATTTTTGATCAGTTTGTGGAGTTTGATTCTTTTAATATTTTCTTGTATAATAAAAGGACGTGATTTTGGATTTATATTTTTATTTTTAGTATACTTAAACCATATTTTTAACCATATTGGGAACCACTCCTGTTCATTTGAATTGTAAGTAGATATTTGAATAATTTTGTTTGCACAAATAATTTCATAATATATATTAAAATCAGGTAGCCCAATTCCACCTTTTCCTTTGGGTAGGATTAGCTTGTTATAGCTAATTCTGATTGATTTGAGATACCAGATAAATTTAGACAGTTCTGTATTCATTCTTTGGAAGAAATGATTTGGAATATTTAAATTGGTTGCATTAAATTGGTATAGGATTCTGGGGAAGACATTCATTTTAATAATAGCTGCTGTAGATAAAAAGGAAACTTTTATATTCCTCCAACTACTAATGTCCTGTTCAGTAGTTGTCCATGTTTTTTGTAGGTTTTCTTTCATTAGTGGTTTATGAGTGTCTTTGAATTTTATTCCCAATTATTTGAGCAAGTAGTTTATTTTAATTTCAGTTTCTGGGAAATAATATTTTTTAATTTCAAAGTTTGTTATTTTTGAAAAGTCTTCAATAGATTTCAAGATTTTATGCATATCTGTATTTGGGAGCTCAAAGTCAATGTTTAAGTCATCTGCAAATGCAGTAAATTTCAGTTTGATGTTCTGAATTATTGGTATATATGAAAAGCTATTTGCCCTATATAGAGCAAGAGGGGTTCTATGTAGGTTTGAAAAGTAGGGTGAGGGAGGGTAAACCCTATCTGGTACCATTTATAAATTTTATTGGGTTTGAGTTTGTTTTGTTTATTGAAAGGGTTGTATAGGAGCTCCTGTAAAGTATTTTGATGATGTCAATGAATTATTGGGGTATATTGAAGTATTCTAGTGTTTTAAACAAGAAGACAGCATTAACTTTTTCAAACGCTTTACTCGTATCTAGTGATAAAAGATATTTTGGGTTTCTTTCTTTTTCTAGGATTTGGATGGTTGCATCCAGAATAAGTGTATTATCACACATTTGTCTTTTACTCATAAAACCAGATTGTTCAGGTGATATGATATTCGGTAGTATTTCTTCATAGGTTCATAGGTAGGTACTAGGCTATTGGCCCTAGGGCCTATATAAGCCTAACCAAATGGTACCCTGGCTTTTGCCACCCAAAAAAAACATTATTTTCCTGTGCCCCTGACAAGCAGAGGCACAGAAGTGAATTTCCTATCTCCCATCCAATCATCAAGATTTTTCTTGAAGAGTGCTAATGAGGAGCTTTGTTTGATATAGATAGATAGTCTCTTCCAGAGTATGGGATGTCTCTGGGACAGGAATCTATCCCTCCAGTATGTTCTGTTTATTGTGGTGACAAGGTTTAGGTCCTTAGAGCATGTAGCTTGGAGGGATTTGGGATTTCTTTAAGTGGAGCATGTCCAACAGCTCTGGGTTTGACATAGCTTTGTATGTTAGGCAGAGATCACCTCTGAGTAGGCAATATGCGGTGGAGTAAAGCTGGAGTTTTTTTAGATGGTCTGCATAGGGAATTTGTTTGAGGCCATTCATCCTCTTTGTGAGGTATTTCTGTGGCCTTTCCAGTTGTTGTAGATGTCTTGTGAGGTACATACCAAAAGGGGCGTTGTACTCTATAATGGGTCTAATGAGTGACGAGTAGAGGGGAATAATGACCTCTTTTTTCCTGAATGAAAAACCTTTTGTGATGAGGTATGCCATGTAGAAATATTTCCTGACTACAGTTGCAATGTGATTATCAAAGGAGAGACTACAGTCCACCTGTGTCTCAAGGTCTCTTATCACACTTTCAGTGTTAAGTATACTACTGCCTATGTGGTAGTTCATGGGGACAGAGTTTTTACCAAAAGGGATGACAATGCACTTTTTGGCATTGAGTTTGAGGCCATGGCTTTAACACCAGGAATCTGTCTCAGTGAGGCCCTTTTGTAGGATGTCCACATCGTTAGGAGTTTTGATTATGGATCTTAGTTTGCAGTCATCTGCGAACTTCATTAGCCAAAGACCTTCTGTGTTAGCCTGTACTTCAGAGAAGTATATACCAAACAGGAGAGACCCAGCATTGAACCCTGTGGTACTCCACTTGTCACTGGTCTTTAAGCCTATTTTTAAGTACTAAGGCCAATATTTTTATGTCTACATTTATAAGTGCAGTAGGTCTGTAGTTGTGAGGATTTGTCTTGTTCAAGTTAGGTTTTAGAATGAGAATAGTTTTGGAATTGTTTAGGTATAAATCTGTCATACCATGTTTCCTAATACTGTTATATATTTTTCAAAGTCAAGATTTTGTAAAATTTCACCATAAAGCCATCAGGTTCAGTGGCTTTACTTGTTTATAATTTGTCTATTGCTATTTTAATTTATTCTTTCATAAACAGGGCTTTAAGAAGGTTTCTGGGAGTTTTAGATTATTTAAAATTTTTTCACATTCTTCTGGTGGAGTCTGTTTTTGTGGGCCATATAAACTTTGATATGTTTCCTCAAAGGATTTAATGATCTCAGAGTTTGTATGTAATGATTTACCTTTATAGTCTAGTTCTGTTACTCTAGGGGGGGATCATTTTATGTTAGTTAACTTACTAGTGTTTTCAAAGGGGTTTAGGCACATTCTGCATGTTTGGAGAGTATTTTCAGTTCTGTAATTGAATGTTGTTGTGTTTGTAGAGAGTTTAGTTCTTTTTGTAGGTTTACCATAGTGTTTTCAAGTTCAGTGCTGTAACAGTTTTGGAGTTAATTTTCTGTTTCTTTTAGTTCTTCTTCTAATTTAGTTTTCTTTTCTCTGTTTTGTTTCTTGTAGAGTAATGCTTTTTGTATTAGTATTCCTCAAATTATTGCTTTTGTTGCTCCCCACTGGACAGCATAGGGAATGTCAGTGTTTGGTAAATTATTTTCTAATTGAATAAGAATGTCTGTTATTTCTTGTATGATTATGTTTTGTGACCAATTTGCATTGTTATTCTGACAGTATTTGACTTTTGAACAATCTATTTTAATAGAGATTTTGAGTGATCAGACAGGGATCTGGGTTCTACTTTGTATGTGACTTCTGACTCCAAGAAATGCTCAGATACTAAGAAAAAGTATATTCTTGGTCAGGATTATTACAAGGGGAGTAGTAGGTATATTTACTTGCTGAGTTATTATTTCAGTTTAAATTATATGGGTCCACTAAATTAATGTCAGTCATTAAATATTATATGGCTAAAGAAGTGTGGGGTATTTGTCTGTTAATTCTGGATGTTCTGTCCTTGTTTGGGTTTATTAATGCATTCCAATCACCTCCCAATATATAATAATGGTCTGGGAGTTGGTTAGCAAATTATAAATCTCATATATAAAATTTTGCTGGTTCATACATGAACACTGTACATTTAGAAAGAAAAAAGGTTTAGGGTGTGGGGAGTTTGAACATGTAAAATAATCCCCATCTCCCCTTATCATCTGACTTATGGTTAATGATTTTACCTTTAAAAGACTGTTTAACAATAGTTGCTACTCCTTCTCATTTTGTACTATTTACAGTTGCTATAATTTTGTTTATCCATTTTTTACCACTATCTTTCTCCCATTGTTCATTGTACATATGGGTTTCTTACAGAAAAGTTAACCTTTGCATTTGATTGAGTGTTAAATGCATAAGTAGATTTTTTCTTTTTATCTTGAAGGCCATTGACTTTACATGTTTCTATTACTACCATCTTCTTTTAAATATTTCTCTATAGTTATTTTAGTATATTTCTTCTTTTTAATGTTATGCAATAGCATGGTGACACAAACCTTTTTCAGGACTTCCCCAGTGCCTATCCACCTAACCACCTGATCTGAAAGAGAATAAAAATAAACACTTTTCAAAAACTTTTCAAGATTAAAATTCCAAAACATATTAGAATATAAAAACAAACTATAATACAACATTATTTACTTTCCAAGATTGAGCAATCCTATTCAACACAATAATCACTGCCCTCACTCCTGAATTGTAGTGTTTAGCTATTTTTATTAATTTTCTTCTCTTCCGCTCTTCTCTTCCTTTATTGTTAGATTTGGTTTAACACTAGCAGAAATGTAAAATAATAAGAGAGAAAAAAAAACACAACAAGCCTATTTACAGTGTATTTTAAAATTTTAAATCATGTTTAGGGCAGTGTATAAGTTAAATAATGCATTTATCACACATGCAGACATATTTACATTTATGGAACTACTACTTTGTCATAAAGTTTCTTGTTGGTCTATTTACCACTGGCTTATTTACTCTTTGTAACAAAACATCTCGGATACAATTCAGTATATAATATTCTTACAACATTTTAGCATTCAGCATTATATCTTTGCAATTAGCTATAGAAAGAAGAGATAACATCACTCAGTCTCTTACATTGTATAATATCTTCAGATGTAGTCCATACATTTAGATAAAAGTCATTAATTTTCTCAGCAAGTTGCAATTTTTATTAACTTCTTTTCAACTTAGATAGGCAGACCATTTTGTTATGTTATGTTATGTTATCAGAATATGTTTTTTCAGATTGCATTTCTTGCCCTATATTCAGCACTAATGTAGGGATTTCCCCATCACAGAACAAGGAGTTAGCATTTTTATATAAATAATAATAATAGTTCCAGAAAGAGTAATTTAGAAGGTTTTAAGGGATGATTTGCTCAGACTAACAATTTCAAATATTTAGCAGCCACAGGGATTCAGTGAATATTTCCCAAAAAATGTAAAGTCAAGGTAAAAGATGATGGTCTATATAAGAACACCGAACATTTGAAATGTCGAGTGCTCTAATATCGAACCCTAGCAATCGAAAATACAAAACATCAAACATTCGGAACAGCAAAGTTTTTCCTAGGAAAAAAAATTGCTGTTCCAAAGCACATACACACAACACAAGCACACCAAACAAACAGCAATCCACAAGCATACACCTAAACTTGTACACCTAACCCTACATTAAACTATACATACACCACTAACTATCCACTTACCTTAACCCAAACCCTAACCCTAAGGTCTGTCACTATCGCACAGTCACCTCACCCGTGCCCTAACCCTAACTCACCTACCCTGCCTTAACCCTCACGTCCACACAATCGCACACTTACCTGACCCAAGCCCTAACCCTAACTCACCTAACCCACCCTAACCCACACATCCACACAATCGCACACTTACCTGAACCCGACCTGTAACTTTCCACCAGAGCACTGAAAATACCGAAGCAACAGAAAAGGACAACCAAATTCTTTCCCCAGGAAAGAATTTGGTTTTCTGTTTCTTCAATATTTTCAAGTTCGCTGAAAACGGGTCGATATTAGAACACTCGACATTTCAAATGTTCGGTGTTCTAATATAGACCCAAAGATGAATGCTTTAAAGTTCTGTGTTACAAGCATTTGTTAGGATTGTGTGCTACATATGTACAGCTCCATAATTTCTGTAAGAATATAATGATCTTCTAAATGAAAAATCTAAAACCAGGTTCACTTAAGAAAAAAAGAGTGTTTGTAAGCTCATTCCTTACACCTAGAAGTCTGACATCTGGAATATAATTGTGTAAACTTAAGGAGACCACCATGATGTACATACTGTGGGGCTTTGTTGCTAATGCTATATATTTACTTGGGTTATCTTTTACAACCAGAATTTAGAAAGTCATGGCTAATCCAGTTTTTATTATTGTGTCAAGATTTTACTTTTTGATTTCAGTCATTTCATAAACAGAGAGGTTGTCTGATGCTATCGCTTATCAGAATGATACTGTTATAAATGTGCTGCAGAAAGGTACTTCACAGTGGATCTCAGAATCTTATTTTCACTGCTCTATGACCTTGGCATATAAGAAGACAAAATATAAAATCCAGATCCTAAATGTGAACAAAATAGCACTATCAAGAACAGTCATTAGCAATGCCCTACACGTGCCCATAATTCTGGAATCTTGTGTGAATTCTGTCCCAGTGTTTTCATCCAAATCTTTGTTTCAACCAGCATCTTGTTTGACTTTTATGGCTCTACACTCCACCCCGTATCTGTTTAGTGCATACAGTGCAGTGTGATGCACAGCATATAGAGCTTTAATTTGTTTGAAATTTAGAGAAGATTTGGTGGGGCATGAAGATACCTAGGCTGGACATTTTTGTCACTGCTGCCTGTAAGGGAAATACAAAATACAAAGAAATTAAGTGCTCCCATTGGTACATGCAGATAGACAGGTAAAGAATGGTGCTTGTTTCTGGCCTTTTTCAGGTGTGGAGTGCTTAGAGATCATGGATAAACTAACTTTGATTTTCTAGAAGTGTAATGATATTCCCTGCAATAGATAAAACACTGGATAAGTAGTAAAGTAATGTAACCAGAGAACTATGGCAACATGGTTTCCAGTATTAACCACCCACACTGATCATATAAATAGCAGCATGTGTGGAAGATATGTTTTATGCTCATTCCTTGTAAGGCACTGTCCACTTTCTTCCACTATAGCCATTTTACCCCATTTACTAGCAGAATATATTAAGTACTTAGTTTAATATTCACAAACATCTAAGAAGAGGTAAGAAATATTCAGGTTTGATAACTTGCTCCATAGCTGCATATTGTGTTGTTTTACTATTTGCACTTCTTTGAGATTGCAGATCTATATCCTTGCACATGAAAATGAGTCCCTGCCTTTGATCTTAGTGGTCATAATTAATAAATGAAATATTAAATATGTCATTGCTCAAGAAAATGTACAATTATTTGTTTGAGTTTACACACAACATGCTATGGTGCAGTTGTTTGTATTCTTGATACTCCCCTCTCTGCAGAGTCCTTGTGTTTGTGGAGGGTTTCTTTGCTTGCTATCTCCATTTCCCACTACATCCCAAATGTTTGCTATAAGATAAATTGGTGGTCTTGTAAATAACTGATAGGTATGTATGTGAGCAAGTGAGTTTGCGATTGCATCCTGCAATAGCACAACTACCCAACCGGAACTGATTTTCTGCCTTGTGTCTGCTGCTTACCAGTCTAGAATCTGGCTACCCTCTAAACCATGAACACTATCAAAATGGTATAAAAGAATGAATAAATGTCCTCCTGCAGGCATTGTAATAGATTCAAGAATCATTTAACAAACAGTTATATAAATATGTTATAAATAAAATGCATTTGGGAGACAATATGTTTACAGTTTTTGTTCTTATATTTTGATGTTCTTTGAACTCCTTGTTGTGTTATAGCTTTACTGGCAAAACAACATCTGTTCATTGTGTTCTGATAAGCAGAGACTATCAATAATCTTAACAAACAGCTTTACAATTCAGTCGTTTTAAAGAATTGATTTGATGATATTTAACCACGCTAAGTCACATTTACAAATAGAGCATTGCTAAAAAAAATTAAATATTCTCAGTGTGAAAGCATGTTAGTAAAATTAGATTACATCTTAGAAAATATCAGTAAGTACAAGAGAAAAGTGATACTTGTGCTTTACACTATATCCTTTTGTGGTGTCTGCATTTTGCTTTGAAAGCAATGACTCTTTGTCTCCTGTCTGTTCTGAAGTACATTCAGTGATATAATAGTAGAATTTTCCAGCTTAATCAAAAGATGATAGCGTTGTGCAAGAGACAGAGATAAGCTTCACAGCGGGATTATACTGTGACATACGGTTATAAGAAACTCAATAAGTGGCACTGCAATGTAAAGTGACATGCCGGTTGCAATCAGAACTGCTTTATTACTCCCAGCAGACAAACAATGAACTCTGAATTTTCTTGCTGTTTTGCAGAATGAGCAGAAGACATTTCTGTCAGCAGAAATGTGATACCTTATTTGGAGGGAATTGTTACTTCTCTTTATTAAAATTATAATTCCGGTAATCATATCAAGATGTCAAAAACAGAGATAATACACTACATCTGTATGAGAGCCAAGTATTTAACTGTATGAAATAGTGAAATATACCTTTTTATGAGATTCATGAAATGTATATTTGACAACAACAAACTGAGACATGTTACTCCTTGACACTGTACTCACTGAAGCAAACATCATGTTTTAAGCATTTATTATTCAACCACATCAATAATACAAGCATGGAAGCTTCTTCATTAACAACAGCATGGCTACACATCATATTATTATATGCTTACACTCTTGCTACAGTATCAAATATATATATATATATATATATATATATATATATATGCATTCCTCTGTAGTCCCCCTCCACTTTACAGGCACTTTCATTATTTCTCCCATGATTCCCGTGCTTATTTTCTGCCCCTCTAGAAATGGTGCCTTCCCCCATTCTAAAGAACTCCAATATTCTTCACAACATTTTTCATAACTTCTCCCTTTCATGCTCCTTCCATGCTGCTTCCAGAGTATAGAAGGTCTGGATATAGGACTCAACCCTGTAGGCTGCATGAATCAGAAAAAGCCATAACAGAATAAGATGCTAAGCCATCCATTTGGTTTGTCTGTTCTTCTTCTTCGCTTTTTGCTGGAAGTTAATTATTAAAGATAGCAGCCACCGTGGTGCAGTGGTTAGTGTTGCCACCTCACAGCAAGAGGTTCTCTGGTTCGATCCTCAGCTGGGGTGCCTTCTGTGCTGTGTCTGCATGTCCTCCCTGTGGTTGCATGGGTTTCCTCCAGGTGCTCCGGTTTCCTCCCACATCCCAAAGACATGTTGTAGGTGGAGTGGACACTCTAAATTGTCCCTAGGGTGATTGCATGCATGTATGTGCCTTCTGTGGAAGGTTGGGCACTGGGCTGGCAAATTAACACCGTAAAACTCCACTGACAATCATGAGTGGACAGGTGATGCCCTGTGGCAACCTCTAACCGGGAAAAGCCGAAAGAAGAAGAAGAAGACCAGCCTTCACAGTCTTCCTTTTCCCTTCATGGCTCATTCTTACTACAACATAGCTCCAGTGAATTCTGATATCCTCCAGCCTGTTGTATGCATATCTTTCAGCCATCCAGATTTTCACAGAATGTCCATATTTTTGGCTCCTATTTTTGGTCTGCTCCTCATAATGTTTGTGATTTACAGGCAAATCACTGAGGATTGAAGTTACTAAATAATAAAACACATTTGTGTTTTAGACTTTACATCCCAAGATAATGCATGCTAATACAAATCCTGTTATTCTAGCAACTTTTGAAGTTTATAAGAGTAATGTTTATAATTTGTCCTTATATTTGGGTCTTTGCCCCCCCCCCCCCATTATTTTAGGCTTTTTTCCAGATTGGTGCTAAGAGGATGAGAGGTATGGTTGTATATATAACATAATGTACTGCATTTGAACTGCATGATCCTATTTCTTTGCTCAGATTCCCCCCAAGGTGTTCCCGTGGCAAGTGTTAACAAAGAGTTAACAAAAGACTGTGTGAGAATGGATAATCTTATGGATGAGCCTGATGTAAGCATTCAAGGAGTATAGTGTGGTAATGTTGGTAAGCATTCAAGGAGTATAGTGTGGTAATGTTGGTAAGCATTCAAGGAGTATAGTGTGGTAATGTTGGTAAGCATTCAAGGAGTATAGTGTGGTAATGTTGGTAAGCATTCAAGGAGTATAGTGTGGTAATGTTGGTAAGCATTCAAGGAGTATAGTGTGGTAATGTTGGTAAGCATTCAAGGAGTATAGTGTGGTAATGTTGGTAAGCATTCAAGGAGTATAGTGTGGTAATGTTGGTAAGCATTCAAGGAGTATAGTGTGGTAATGTTGGTAAGCATTCAAGGAGTATAGTGTGGTAATGTTGGTAAGCATTCAAGGAGTATAGTGTGGTAATGTTGGTAAGCATTCAAGGAGTATAGTGTGGTAATGTTGGATAGACCTGAGAACACAACCCTGCATTGTTTGTGGAACTGTGTTAAAATGGCAGTAACTGTAGTGTATACTTGGAGAGTTAAACACTGCTGGCTTCACAGTGACATTAGAGATGGCACACCAGCATGATGTTACTAAAGCAATGGATGGCTATACTGACAATGTGACTAAGGTGTTGTCATATAGACCTCCTAGCATATAGTTTGATATGTGAATGACACACATACTTGTATATATTTATACTACATGTTAGAGTCTGATGTTACACATAAAATTGAACAGCTAAAGGAAAACTATATTGCACAGCCCACTCATAAACTAAACAGCTAAGGAAAAACTCTTGTAGCGTGTAGGCCATGCATAAAACTAAACTAAGGGAAAGCTACACTTTGTAGAGCATGCATTAAACTAAACAGCTAAGCAACTTTCAACATTCCCTGCAACTGAGATAATCAACACAACAGTAATTAATAAAATGCATAGTTCTTGTTGCCATCAAACATATTCCTGTGATGGATAGAACAAACTTCATACAGACTCTGCACCGTCATGTGCAGGTAAAGAGGTTCACAAGCATATTAAAGACTACTATAGTACACCATAATATAGTATATATAACAGTATGTTACAAAGACATGCATCTGGAGCATTTCTTCCCAAGCCTCCGCTGAAAATTGGCTTTGTTCCAAGTTGGATTTTCCTGGTTAACAAATGATAAATAAATAAATAAATATATAGCATAGTATACCATAATATATTATACATAATAGTATGTTATAGTATAGTATAGTACACCATAATGTAGTATACATAGTATGTTATAGTATAGTACACCATAATGTAGTATACATAGTATGTTATAGTATAGTACACCATAATGTAGTATACATAATAGTATGTTATAGTATAGTATAGTACACCATAATGTAGTATACATAATAGTATGTTATAGTATAGTACACCATAATATAGTATACATAATAGTATGTTATAGAATAGGTTGGTTCTTGGCACACAACTGAAGACTGATACTCAGTAACTGAGGGAAGGATAATGGTGAAATATCCAATCAAAACTCACACACAGCCATTGCACCTTTCTACATGTCCCAGTCCTTTATCTTCCATTGTTATCAATAGCTTTGTGGTCTTGCTACAGAACAGTGAAAGGAGGCATCAGTTTCCTACAAATGAGGAAAATGGTGTGTCTTTTCCAATGTAGCCATGTCTTCCCAGGAAATTCTGGTTTCAGAGAGCACAGGCGGCCATATTCACCAACAAGTCTGTGGTATAATCAGGTGGAACAATACAGTTTAATATTGTTGTCCTCAGCAGCATTGCCTGTCTTGCACCTGCTCATAGAGAGCCACCAGCATGAAACATTCTAGGCCATGAGTATGTGATGCAGGATTCAGAGTGATGTGTTTCACAAGGATTCCATGGCTAGCTGGCATACTACATCAGAGACCAGACATTGCTTCACATAAATGCAATGTTGGCAATCAGTGACCATCTGCTACTGTTGACCCATGCTACCCACTGTGCCCAAAGGTTAGACTGAGTCCACATGTGGGGGTGGCTATTCTCATTCACAGCCACATATGGGGGTGAGTGAGAACAGCCACATACTAGTATGATGCAACACAATGACGGACACTGTGATTGACAGGTACAGGTCTGGCATATGTTTTAGACACTGTTGGCATCAGAAATGTATGCAACCATACAATGCAGACTTGTACTGCTTTTGTCCATTTTACATGAGATGGTGTGCTGCGGCCTCTGCAGTGCTAGGACCATTTCATACAGGTCTTCTGAACCATTAACATCTGTTTTCCAGACTACAAAGTTTGGTAATTAGAGGGGAATGTTGGAGTCAAACATCCATAAATCAATATTCTGGTTCTCTCTTCTAGCCAACAACATAGAAATGCACAAGTCTAGCTTTCTCCCTTTGGCAGTACACAGGGTGAACCTCTGGATAGGTTCATAGCTGTTACCAGTCAGTAATTCAGTGAAATAGCTGACAGCATGCTTGGCTGTAGGGACAGGTAAAAGTGAGTACAGTTTCACAGTTGTTATCATTCTACTATGTTATGGTGAAAGGGTTCTGACCTAGTTTACAGTAATACTACACACTCTAACCCAAAAGAAAAAGCTAAAAACCTAGCTGACAAACTTAGTGCAAATTTTAGTCCATCCACAGTTAAAACTATTCCACCATTTCCACAATTCCAGACTCCCCCTTTAATTACTATGGGAACAAGTTGTCTTGACCCGTTCAAAAGCTAAGGACACCTCATATATGGTCTCTGATAATATACCAGGTTGTCTGATTATCATTGTTAAATATGGCATATCAGAACAACTAGTTAACCTCTTTAATCTAAGCCTCTCCAGTGGTTACATTCCTGAAGCCTGAAAAACAAACATTTTAATGCCATTACACAAGGATAACTAAAGATCCATCAGTCTCACTAGCCTCATAAGTAAAGCTATGGAATGTATTATCTCAGACCTCATTGATGTGGGCATTAAACCCTCAGCAAATCAGCTTTGTCAAATGAAGGCCCTGCCTCTTTATTCTCATTAATTTCTTTGAAAAAGTCAGAGAAGCAGTGGATAGCATATCAGAAACTGGTCAAGATTTTTGACAGTATTCCCATGCTGGCATTATTGACAGGCTTTTAAAGCAGAATATAAACTCATATATTGGCAGCAGATAGCTAACTGACTGTATGACACAATCCAAGTGGCTATAATCACAGGTGCCAGTTCCAAAAGCAGAAAATGTATCAGTAGTGTAACACAAAGCTCATCACAGCACCCTGTCTTAGGGGCATTTTTTTTCTCAGACCTTCTGGCAAGGACCCTTGGAATATAGTTGTATAAGTTTGCAGATGACTGTAATCCAGGTGTTGTTATTTGATCTTCTGCTGGCTCACAATTGTTCCAGCATGGGTTATACCAAGTTAACAATCAATGCAAGAAAATTATCTCAAATTAAATGTAATAATATGTAGCACAGTTAATTTTATTAAATGAAACATTTCCACATACCATATAAGTGACACATTCCTTGAATGAGACAATGTTGTAAGGGATCTAGGCATTACTGTTCATAGGTTCATAGGTAGGTAGTAGGCTATCTGCCCTAAGGCATTTATAAGCCTAGCTGGAATGTGTTGGCTTTCGCCGCCCCCTTAGATTAGTTCCCTGTGCCTCTGTCCAGCAGAGCCATTGAAGTGATCCGTGGGGTAAACTTTCTGTTTCCCATCCACTCATCAAGGTTTCTCTTGAAGAGGGTTAGCGAGGAGCTCTGCCTAATGTAGATTGGAATCTTGTTCCAGAGCATGGGAAGTCTCTGGGACAGGAATCTATCCCTCCAGCATGTCCTATTTATTGTTGTGGTGAGGTTTAGAAACCTGAAGCGTGTGGCTCGAGGGGATATGGTTTTCTTTAGGTGGAGCATGTCCATCAATTCTGGGTTGGACATAGCCTTGTATGTCAGGCAGAGATCATCTCTGAGTAGGCGGTATGCAACCGAGTACAGCTGGAGTTTCTTCAGTCGAGCTGCATAGGGCATCTGCTTGAGGCCAGTGATCCTCTTGGTGAGGTACTTCTGTAGTTTTTCCAGTTGTTGCAAGTGTCTTGTAAGGTACATCCCAAATGGGGCATTGTACTCTATGATGGGTCTAATGAGTGATGCATAGAGGGGCCCAATGACCTCTTTCAATCTGGATGTAAACCCTTTTGTGATTAGGTGGGTCACATAGAAGGATTTTCTAACCACTTTGGCAATGTGATTATCAAAGGAGAGGTTACTGTCTACTTGGGTCCCCAGATCCCTTATTACATCTTCTGTATTTAGGAGGCTACCACCTATGTGGTAGTTTGTGGGTAATTTGTTTTTTCCAAAGGGGATGACTATGCACTTTTTGGCATTTAGCTTGAGGCCATGGTTTTGACACCGGGTATCTGTCTCAGTGAGACCCTTTTGGGGGATGTCTGTGTTAGCCGGAGAGTCAGTTATAGCCCCTAGTTTGCAGTCGTCTGTGAACATGGTCAGCCATAGTCCTCCTGTGCTTGCCTGTACCTCTGAGAAGTATATGCTGAACAGGAGGGGTCCTAGGACTGAGCTCTGGGTAATGCTACTTGTAACTGGTTTAGAGTCAGACCTAGCTCCCACAACTCTTACCATGTGGGTTCTGTCTGTGAGCCAGTTGGCAACCCATCTCATGAAGCAGGGGTTTATGTTCAGGCTGGTGAGTGCTATGTTCACCTGAGTGAGGAATGGTGTTGAAGGCCTTTGCAAGGTCTAGGTAGGCTATGTGGACCACCTTTCCCTCGTCTATAGCCTTGGTAACTGTCTCAAAGAAGTCCACCAGGTTTAGGAGGCATGATCTGCCCTTAACAAAGGTGAACTGTGTAGGGTCCAGTGTTTGGAGGTTTCCAATGTCTCTGTTAATGAGATCCTTGATGATGCACTCCATAGCTTTGCAAACCAAGCTATTCAGGCTTACAAGGTGATAGTTCCCGGGGTCCATTGTGGCTCCACCTTTGTGGAGTGGAATAACCATTGCTGTGCACCACTCTGTGGGCACATAGCATGTGGAGAGGCTGAGTTTAAACAGTGTGTTTAGGTGATGGGTTAGTTCATCTTTGAGCTCATGTAGGACGCAGCCTGGGACACCGTCCGGTCCCACTGATGCTGTGTTTTTGGCTTTGGAGAGGGCTGTTTTAACCTGAGTGTCTGTGATTTCAGGGGCACTACATTCTTCTGGTATAGTTATGGGCCCTTTTGGGGGTGAGAGGGGGTGAAGTTTGCACTGAACCTGTCTGTCAGGATGTTGGCTATATCAGTCAGTTCAGTGTATTTTGTGCTATTTTGCACTAACTCTGAGCAGATCTGAGAATTGCCACTTAGATTCTTGACATAGCTAAAGAATGCCTTGTGGTTATCTTTGGAGTCCATGGCAATTTTTCTTTCGAAGCTAGCCTTGGATGATTTTATGAGGGAACGTAGTTTCTTGCTGATACTGATCAGGGATGTCTTCCCTTCTTGGGATTTTACTTTCTGTACTAGTTTCCTCCTTCTATTGTATAGCTTGTTTATGGCAGGGGTCCACCAGACTGGTTTCCTTTTCTTGGAGGAGTGAGTCTTGGTTTTGTTTGGGATAGCATGATCAATGCATTCTTGTAGGTGCCCATAGAGTGCATTAGTAAAGGATTTTGCAGCTTGGACAGTGTTATCCTTTAGCATGGGGGCTTTGAAACTTCCCACCTTTGTCTTAAGTAACGTGAAGTTTGCTTATGAAATGTTTTTCCTGGTGGTTTCTTTGACTGGGGGTGGTGGTGGAATGTGGATCTCCAGAGTGATTAGTTTATGGTCAGATCTAACCAGCGAGGGGTTGACCTCTGGTGTGGAACACCGGTCGCCCATGTTGGTGATGACCAGGTCAAATATGTTGTCACTTCTGGTGGGGGTGTTGACCAGTTGATCCAGGGCATTTGAGTTTATAAATTCTAAGAAATGTTGGGCAAGGGAGTTTGTACTTGAGTAGTTCTCCCAGCTAATGTTTGGGTAATTGAAATCACCCAATATCAGGGTGTTTGGTAGGACCTTTATGTTTCCCAGTGTTTCCAGGAATGCGGAGTGGGGGTCCTGGGACATGGTGGGTAATCTGTAGCAAGCTATAATTTGAATAGCAGTTTTGCCCATTGTTAGTTGCATGTGGATGATTTCTGAAGCATCATCCTGTGCCACTAACCTGGAGATGTGGGTATCCTTGATGAATATGGATACTCCCCCGCCTTTTATATTTTGGTCTGAGTTTTGTGGCTGAAATATATGGTATGAGTTATAGCCTGGTAGTGTTGGGGTGCTCTCTAGAGCCTTAAACCAGGTTTCTGTTACTGCACATATATCTATTTTCTCCATACTGAGGAGTGCCTCAAGTGCCTGCATTTTGAGGTTTAGACTTCTGGCATTGAGTAGCATTACCCTCAGTTTTTTGTTACTTGTGCTATTTACAGCGGAGGGTTTGTCTTTTGAGCCTTGCCTAAAAAAGGCACTATGGGGGTAGCAAGAGCCTTGGCCAGTATTTGAAAGCCTAAGGGTGACAGTTGAAAGCCATTTCTAGCGAAGCAGCGTGGCTTGTCGAGCATGTCATCCCAGGCTGACAGACACTGGATCCACTTTGAATGACAACAGAAGCTTAGCCAATTGTTGAAATTGATCATTTTTTCTCTATACCGTGGTATCATTCTTGGTGAGGGCAGGATGCTACTCAAGGTCAGGGTCATACCGGCCTGGGCTATGTGATCAGAGAGCTCCTCCATGTCTCTTTTCATGTAGACCAGGGAGGTACTGCTCAGGTCATTCACACCAACATGGACAATGACAGAGTCATATTTGTACTTGTTCTGGAGTGACCTGAGTGCTTGTGTTATGTGGCAGATCCTGGCACCCAACAGGCAGCTAACAGTAACCTTCTCCTTGTTCAGCCTAGTGAGTGGGATGTCAGTGTGCCTGACTATAGAGTCAGCTATTACTAGTGTGCTGGGTATGTTATTTTTCCTAAAGGGCTGTGATTGTGTGGCACACTGGTTTTGTGAAGTATGTGTTTCATGGTTTGTGTTGGGGGGGGGTGGATGTCTGCTTTGGAGGTCTCTGTTGCTTTTGCAGATTTTTATTTAGAGCCTCTGAGTATGTTTTTGTGTATTTATGTGTGTTTTTTGCAGGTGCTGGTTTCATAGATCTATGTGAGACTGGTGGTGTGAGGCAAGTAATTCCCTTCTCTTCTTGACTGCCTGGTCCAGTCTTGGTTTGAGAGAGCTTAGCCTCCAGTTTGGCTGTATAATTGCATCTCTCGCATGTAATAGTGTTTGGAAGGAGGAGAGGGTTGGCTGTGTACATGAGGCAATTGTAACATTGCCTCAAAATGCCCAGATTCACCAGTCGGACCGGAGAGTTCACCTGAAACTGCCCTTTGGACATGCCTGGATAGGTACAGTGAACTGTTTTACTGATTAGCTAGAGAGCCTTGTCCTTCTCTACAGTATAGGGGAGTCTAGTGCTAAGGTTTATTAGTGTTTGCTATGAGTTTTGAGCAAGTACCGGGATGAGAAGTGAATGGTTTGAGTGCTTATGTTGAATGTTTGTCTAGTTCCAAGGGAAAAATTGAAGAGTAGACTAGCACAAAAACCTTGCAAATGCGGGTTTTATAGCAGGGAAATGAGAGAGATAGAAATTAGCCCAAAATGGCCATTATACCATGACCCCCCATTAATATTCCAAAACGTGCACGCTGATTGGCCAGCGTGCACGTTGTAAATCGACTTATACTAATGGAAAAAGGTCCGTTCGCCCGGACTTTTTCAATTAGTATAAGTCTCTTTTAAAACACTGTCTCGCTATGTTAAAAGAGTTTAACATAGCGACACAGGTTTAAAAAAAGCAACGGAGATCTCTGTTGCTTTTTTTAAAGCTGTCTCGCTGTGTTAAACTCCTTTAACATAGCAACACAGTGTGTAAAAAGCAACGGAGATCTTGCTTTCTCTGTTGCTTTTTTTTTAAACCTATCTCGCTATGTTAAATGGGTTTAACATAGCGAGACAGCTTTAAAATGTCGCATATTGTCTACTCAGAGGCGATCTCTGCTTAACATACAAGGCCATGTCAAACCCAGAGCTGTTGGACATGCTACACTTAAAGAAATCCCAATCCCTCAGAGCTACACGCTCCAGGGATCTAAACCTTGTCATCACAATAAACAAAACATGCTGGAGGGATAGGTTCCTGACCCAGAGACTCCCCAGAGTCTGGAATAGATTGCCCATACATGTCAAGCAGAGTGTCTCTTTGGACCTCTTCAAGAGGAACCTTGACGATTGGATGGGAGAAAGGAAATTCACCCCAGGGATCACGTCAGTCGCCCTGCTAGACAGGGGTCCAGGAAAGTAAATAATGTGGGAAGAAATAGCCAGGGAATTGTTATGGCTAGGCTTGTATAGGCCCTAGGGCTGATAGCCTAGTACCACCCTATGAACCAGACTGGCAGCCCTCTCTCTCTCTCTCTCTCTGTACTCAGCCTCTTACATACTCCTCTGAGGAGACCTAGGTCTAGTCTTTCAAGCCATGAAAGATACATTCCTCTTTGACCTCCTTTTACTTTGCAGAGTGAATGATACCTCAAATACCCAGTTAAAGGAACTAAACTTTCATTAACAGATAAGACATACTGGCATTAAAGATTCATATCCCAATGCATCCCAGCCTCTGGAATAAATTTCCACTACATCTCAAGCAGAGTTAGCACCCTTGCCATTGTCAAGGTTAATCTAGATAATTGAATGGGCAGTCTCAAATTCTCCCCAAGTCTGTCATCATGCTGTGCCCCCCCACACACCCCCCTACTTTAATATACTGACTCAGAGATCGCACTACAGTGGGGAAAGGGTTCATTTACCAATCCCTGCTATAGTGCAATTCGAACCCAAAATGTCGAATCTGCAATGAGCGAATGCCAATGTGTATTCGCTCATTGCACATTCGGACAACCTTTTTTCGAGGTATTGCAAATTTAGGAACCTCCTTTTGCACATAGTTGATTCGCTCAAATGCATAACGCACTTGTGAAGTTAAACCCTTGACTAAGCATGTAATGGTCTGCTTGCCTTGTAATTACCTTTGGACTTATGAAAATATTTGCATCATTCTTCTACCTACATATTTTTGTTTACAGGTCATAAGCAATGAAATGCATCATTCATACTAAACATGGATGCCTGACACGTATTATGTTGGCTACATGGCCACTGGAAGCAATCTGATTGGCAGGGCTGTAGCATACATTGTCCTCTGCATTGCTGCATGGGCTAGTAATGTCTTTTCCTAAACAGTCTCTTCAGCAGTTAACTCATCTTATTTCTCAGGGTTATACTCTGTTGTTGTTAACATGGTAGCTTATAATTGTCCCCCAGACTGAACCTAGTCAGAAAAAAAGTTGATGAAGTTCACAGAGTGGATATGTAAAGTGGACAAAAGCACTAATGTGTTTTGGTTTTATCTATCATATTGGGTTAAATTAAATATTTCTTAAGGAAATGTAATGACTTTTGTTTTTTTGGCTATAACAAGGTGTATTTGACTAGGACTGCATAGTAGGTCTACTAAAGTATGTTCTCCACCTGCTTGCTCCAGTAAATGCACTCAGTCAATTAGTCTTTTTTGTTGTTATTTCAAGATCTACTACATTATAGCTTAAACTGAATTGTTTAGTTTACTGAACTCTAGGCTTTTTATAGTCTGCATATAGTTCAGGGATGTTGGCGTTTAACTCTTTGTATCGCCCTTGGAACTCTCGTCTTAATTTTCCCTCTCATACTTAATTATGCTAGACATCACCCCTTATCCCATACTGACAAAATGTTTACCACTCCTGCTATAGGTTTAAAAAGGGTTCAGTCTTTTACCTTGCATATATGTATTTTACATATATATATATATATATATATATATATATATATATATATATATATATATATATATATACAATGCAGTAATTACTCTTGCGATCAGCATATAACACACTTTTTTAACAACCATAGTTTATAGGTACATAGTACTAAATACAAAACTTGCTCTGTCACTCTTCCTGCAGCAGTAAATTAGTCTAAATAAACTCTTCTGTAGCTCACTGATTTTCTTTCTACATGTACTTTATGCAGTGGTGCAACCCACTCCATTCACCCTCATTACACTCAGACTCACTACTACTCCCCTACCCTACCCAAAGTTTCCACCCAACCCCTCCTACTCTAGTTTTATACTAATCTAAGACCACCCTTCATACACCTAACACCTATCACCACACATAGCCCATTCACTCAGCCATAACTCCACCCTAACTATCTGCTCCTCAACCACCAGTTCATTTTCACAAACGCTATGCCCACCTACTCTAAAACATTTTTTTCACTCTATGTATCATCCTTCTAAAACTTTTTATCATTACATATCTCACCTCAATCACTACTGCAACAATACTTTCATACAAAAATACTACTATAAATCCTTCATCTTTTCCCCACCTTACTCCCAGCTGCAACAATATATAACCTAGCCTGTTTAGCTGCCCCATTGTTCATAGCCCTGGAATGAAACCCTTACATAAGGGCCCCAGATCACTCATGTTCAAGCACAATGTCTTCCTATAAATGTACTAAACCTTTTTTCAAACTAAGTTCCATAAAATTCTTTCTTATTCCCCTTGCTGGTGATGTACATCCAAACCTAGAACCTCCTACCACACAGTTAAATTAATTCAATATAAAAAAACTTCACTTAGCTACACTCAGCTTTTGTGGTATCTGCAGTAAAATCTCTGACTTTCATGCCTGGATCTCACAGCAAACCCCAGACAAATTAGCAGCCACACAGACTTGGCATAAATCACTTATAAAAGACTCTGAAATACCACCCCCTGGCTACAATGTAATCAGACCAGATAGAACTCATAAAGAAGCAGGTGTTATTGCAATATTCTATACTAACCACATTTGTTTCACTCCCTGCCGTAACTTTAAACCAAAATTCAAAACTGCCAAGCTTTTTATAACTTTCCTCCATCTAAATACCTAAAGGAGTCTCTGTGTACTAATAATATATATTCCCACAGAGCAAAATATTCCTGTTCTAGAGGAAATACTCTCTTGGATATCCACCACTATTCCCTATGATAAAGTAGCCCTATTTGAAAAATTAACTGAAATGGACATCAGGAATTTTTACCAACAATACAGGAAACCCATACATATTAACATGGTCAAGGAACAACAAACCACCCTAGATTATATATTAGGACTTACGGACATTAGAATAATGAGGCCGGATAAAGGCAGTGGGGTGGTTATAACAGATAAGGGGGATTATATTTCCTACATGACCACAATGTTACTTGGTGACTCATATTCTGAGGTGAGTTTGAATGAAATCAATATTGCCCACCAAAGAATTGATAATTTTTTGGAAGACATGTTAATGCAGGGCGAGATTTTGGAGGATGAATATGATTTTTTGAAAAATGATTATCCTGTAATTAGTGGAGTTTTTGGTATACCCAAGATACATAAAGGTCTGAATAATTTACAATTCAGACCAATTGTGGACGGGAAGAGAAGCAAGACTTGCTTCATCAGTCAATATTTAGACCATCATTTTAAAAAGGGTTTGACAAAATTTCCCTATATAACCAAAGACTCTTGGGATTTTTTGAAAAGGTTAAATGAATTTAAAATGGAAGATGGATATATTTTTGTCACTGTGGATGTATGTAATCTTTTTACATGCATTCCACATGACATAGGTTTAATATGGCTAGAGGAACAACTATTTGAATCTAAAATGTATGATCAAACCAAAATTAACACCTTGATTAATCTTATGGATATTGTGTTGCACAACAATTTTATATATTTTGAAGGGAATTATTATCAACAGACTGACGGTGTAGCCATGGGGGCAGCTTGTGCCCCCATGTATGCAAACCTTATAATGACCTATTGGGAATACAATTTTGTTTTCCAGAGTGTATTTCAGAAACATATTAAAATGTATTCAAGATACGTAGACGATATATTTATCGTATGGGACCGAGATGAAAGGGCATTATACACCTTTTTAGAATACATAAATAATGATGTCCGATTTTTGAAATTCACACATAATATCAGTTATGATGAGATCACCTTTTTGGATGTCAAATTAAGGTACAACAAGAACAATGGTTGTTTGCAATCCAATATTTTCAGAAAATCAACCTTTTCAAACTCCTACCTCCATTATGACAGCTGGCACCCAGACCATCAGAAAAAGGCTGTTGTTAAGGGCCAGATGGTTAGGGCGGCCAGGATGGTCAGTGATGAGGGGGAATTTATTAAAGAACTGGAATTTATGGCATCCATGTTCATAAATAGGGGTTATCCAAAAACATTTTGTGAAAAAATATTACAGGAAGTTAGAAATAAGAGACTTACTGGATTTTATGAGGCTATATTATGTCATGGTTATAGAAGTGATAAAATAAAGTACAACACTGTAGATACCCATCAATTACCCTTGTACATTTCTGTATTTGACGATTCTTATGAAGTTATTAGGAATATTATTAAAAGAAATTGGGGGATTTTGACTACTGATAACAGTATGGCACACATGTTTCAAGGTCAACTTAAGTTTGTGTATAAAAAAGATTTGTCTTTCAAGGAATTTTTTGAGAACAAGATGGAATCACATAGACAAAAAACAAACAGGTCAGTTGGTAATTTCAAATGTGGCAGATGCACAGTTTGTACACATATAAAATGTACAAGTGATAGACTTATGGTTAACTTCCATAATATTAACATCGGAGGGCACTTTAATTGTTATACTTCAAATGTCATATATGTTGCACTTTGTCAGGATTGTAAGGCATTTTATATAGGTAAAACTAGCAGATGTTTTAGGAATAGAATTAAAGAACATCTGCTAGATATTAAACATATGAGAACTACGAATGCTCTTGCCAGACACATACAATCAAACACAAAACACACTTTTAGATTTTGTGTCATTCAACATATTGAATATGATGCACGTGGTAAATATACCAAATATGACTTAGATGTTAATGAATTAAAGTGGCAAATACTATTGAACGCATACAACTGGCCTGGTTTGAATGAATATTGCAGTATAAAACCCATATTAAATAACAATTACATTAAGGGTAGACCATGATTTAGCAATAAGACATTTACAATTATATATTTTGTACACAATGTACATGTGTTTAAAATAAGATTATGTTGTTATGTATACAATATTATATGCATAAGTATACATATACAATTTTATTTGAATGTATTTTTTTATGTGAATGTACTTATTCATATTATAAATTTAATCGAATAGTGTCATTAATTAATTTAATGAGACATGTTAAAGTGAAATATCTATTCACATTACAAGATTATAATTTTAATCATCTTTGCAACTTTATTAATTTTAAGTATACACATTTGTCGTGAATTTTACTGATTACTATGTATATATGTATTATTTTAACTTATTTTAATCAATATTTAGTATATGATTTATAAAATTAATTTATTGTTTAATTAATCAATTAATTAAGTAGCTAATTGGGGTGTGATTTGTATATTTAAATCAAGGCAATAACTGCAATGTGTATTCTGAAGAAGTTCGTCATATCGGACAAAACCCGGGTTAATTCGTTGTTTGTGCTGCTGTTTTGTGTGTGTTACCTGAAGAATAAATCATCCATTATTGCTGTGAATTGATTCATCTTCTACAGCGTGGATTTTTTGCCAGTGAGTTTGCTGTGGTAATACCCGACTAACCGTGTGCTTGGACTCCTTGGGCCTTAAAGTTCTAGAGGAAATACTCTCTTGGATATCCACCACTATTCCCAATGAAACCATTATCCTAGGTGACATAAATGTAAACTGGGAAAAACTAAAATCTGACTCCCCAACAGATAGTATAAAATCTATATGGGTTGTCACAACTAACAAACAACCAGATATGACAAAAATCTTACAATATGGCCCATACTAGATTGGATTCTCATCTCAGACC
Organism: Protopterus annectens; assembly: GCF_019279795.1. Classification (NCBI taxonomy): domain Eukaryota; kingdom Metazoa; phylum Chordata; order Ceratodontiformes; family Protopteridae; genus Protopterus; species Protopterus annectens. Next base: position 1,237,648,190 of record NC_056732.1, on the reverse strand, counting down.
CAAGTAAATTCCCCATATCTGGCACACTTCCCTGTAACCTTAGTGACACCCTACTAGTATATGCTTATTGGAACACTTCCCACATCCCACATCACCATCAGTTAAAACTGACCCATAATGTAACCATATTTACCCAAGACTGCTTTGTTCTCATATTACAGTCCATAAATTGGTCCCCATTACTATCTTTAGCACTTGACAATGCAGTTGAAACTACATTCCTTAATATCCTTAACAGCCTCACCTCTTCTTGCTCAAAAAGAATAAAACTGCATAATAGGATCACACTTTCATAGGCTATTACTGGGCTATTGACCCAAAGGTCTTTATAAGCCAGGCCATTTGTGCCCAGTATAATACTAGAGAAACCTAATATAACGGATCTTGCCTAAACTTGTGATCTTAGTAAGAAAGGACTGCCCATATCTAGGAGGGTCATGGGTGAAAGCCCTGGCAGGAATTTATGGTTTCCCATCCAGTCATCCAGGCTATGCTTAAACAGGGTCATAGAGGGGCTTTGTTTGATGTGAACTGGTAGCCTATTCCAGAGGAGTGGTAACCTTTGATAGACATATCCATCTGTCCAGCAGGTCTTGTTTATGTTGCAGGCTAGGTTAAAGTCCTTGGAGCTGGTGGCCCTTGTCCCATTTGACTTGCAGATATGCAGCATTTCCATTAAGTTTGGATCGAGATTGCTCTGTAGGCCAATATGCTACTAAGTACAGTGACTGTGACTTACGTCTGTCAATGTATGGCATGTACTGGAGAATCAGAATTTTCTTGGTTAGAAATCTCTGAGGTCTCTCAATTTGCTGCAGGTGCCTGGTAAGAAACATACCAAAGAAAGCATTGTACTCAATTATTGGCCTGATGAGGGTCGAGTACAGGGGTGTTATGACCTCTTTCACTCTAGAGATAATGCCTTTGCTAATGAGGTGTGCAACATAGAATGCTTTCCTTACCACAATAGACACATGGTGGTTAAACTTTAGGCTACAGTCAACTTGCTTTCCCAAGTCGCTCACTACTGAGTTGTTACTTAGGGTATTATTATTTATATGACAGTCTGCAGGGATATCGTTTTTACTAGAGGGTAACATAATGCATTTTTTTGCACTGAGACTGAGTCCATGGCTTTGGCAGCAATCCTTGGTTTGTGCAAGTTCCTCTTGAAGTATATTGACATAATTTGGGGATTCAATGATTGCACCTAATTCGCAGTTGTCAGCAAACTTAGTCAGCCACAGCCCCTCTGTTTTGACTTGAACTTCTGAGAAGTATATTCCAAACAATAGGGGGCCCAGCACATACCTCTGTGGAATCTCACTGGTGACAGGTCTACTGGTTGAGGTAAAGTCCCCAACTTTGACTGAGTGTGATCTGTTGGTGAGCCAGTTAACAACCTACCTGATGACATAAGGGCTGATATTTAACTGGGAGAGTTTATCAATGATACCCAAATGTGGGATTGTGTCAAAGGCCTTTGCTAGATCAAGGCAGGCTGTATGCACAGATTTGCCTTCATCTGTGGTTTTTGTGACATTTTCAAAGAAGTCCACCAGGTTTAACAGGCATGACCTGCCTTTCACAAAACCAAGCTGTGTCGGATCAAGGGTTTGGAGATCCCCTATATCCTTATTTATAAGATCCATGATGACTTGTTCCATGGTCTTACAGATAAGGCTGGTTAAGCTTATGAGTCTGTAGTTCCCAGGGTTCTGTCTTTATGAAGGGGGATGACGGTTGCTGTTTTCCATTCAGCGGGGACAAAGCCAATACACAGGTTGTGGTTGAAGAGAGTACTTAATGGAGTTGCTAACTCATGTTTTAGATCATTGATAACACAACCTGGGATACCATCCAGTTCCATAGAGTCTGTGTTTTTGGTTTTGGAGAGAGCATTAATGACTTGCTCTTTAGAGGTGCAAGGTGTGGGGAGATGTAGAGAGAATGCTTTGTGGAATGTTTGGAGGGGATGGGGGGGTGACATTTTCACCAAACCTGTCAGCTAATAGGTTAGATAGTTTTGCAGGATCAGTGGGTGCGATGCCATCATCAGGTAGTTCAGCAGACGTCTGGGTCCTACCTTTTAGGTTACAGATATAGCTAAAGAATGCCTTATAGTTATCCATACCTACAGTTGCTATATTTCTTTCAAAGTTGTCCTTAGAGGATTTTACAACTTGTCTTATTTGTTTGTTGAAGCAGAGGAGGGTGTTCTTCCAGTGCTGGGACCTCTCTTTTTTTATTCTTAGACAGCAAATTCTTCCTCTTGTTGTATAACTTATTAGTGCTAGATGTCCACATAGATTCATAGGTAGGTACTAGGCTATCTGCCCGAGGGCATTTATAAGCCTACCAGAGTGTGTCGGCTTTTTCCACCCCATTGATTAATTAACTGATCCTCTGTCAAGCAAAGCCAGTGAAGTGATTCCAAGAGTGTATTTTCTGTTACCCATCCACTCGTCAAGGTTTCTCTTGAAGAGTGTTAGTGAAGGGCTCTGCCTAATGTAGTTTGGAATTTTGTTCCAAAGCATGGGGAGTCTCTGTGACAGGAATCTATCCCTCCAGCATGTTCTATTTATTGTTGTGGTGAGGTTTAGCTCATTAGAGCGTGTGGCTCGCAGTGACTTGGATTTCTTTAGGTGGAGCATGTCCATCAATTCTGAGTTGGACATGGCTTTGTAAGTCAGGCAGAGATCACCTCTGAGTAAGCGATATGCCACTGAGTACAGCCAGAGTTTTTTCAGTCGGGCTGCATAGGACATATGTTTGAGGCCAGTAATCCTCTTGGTGAGGTGCTTTTGTGGTCTTTCCAGCTGTTGGAAGTGTCTTGCGAGGTACATCCCGAATGGGGCATTGTACTCTATGAAAGGTCTAATGAGTGACAAGTAGAGGGGCACTATAACCTCTTTATTTCTAGATGTGAAACCTTTAGTAATTAGATGGGCCACATAGAAGTATTTCCTAACTTCTTTGGCAATATGATTGTCAAAGGAGAGATTACTATCTACCTGGGTCCCCAGATCTCTTATTAACTCTTCTATATTAAAGGGTCTGTCACCTATGTGGTAATTCGTGGGTGTTTTGTTTTTCCCAAACGGGATGACTATGCATTTTTTGGCATTTAGCTTGAGGCCATGACTTTGACACCAGGTGTCTGTCTCAGTAAAGCCGTTTTGGAGGATGTCCGTGTCAGCCAGGGAGTCAATTATGGCTCCCAGTTTACAGTCATCGGAAAACTTAGCCATAGTCCTCTTGTGTTTGCCTGTACTTCTGAGAAGTATGTGCTGAACAGTAGGGGGTCCCAGGACCGAGCCTTGCAGGACACCACTTGTGACTGGTTTAGAGTTGGACCTGGACCCTGTTATTCTTACCGTGTGAGTTCTGTCTGTAAGCCAGTTGGCAACCCATCTTGTGACGTAGGGGTTTATGTTCAGGCTGGTGAGTTTTTCTGTAATACCCGAGTGGGGAATGGTGTTGAAAGCCTTGGCGAGGTCAAGGTAGGCTGTGTGAACCACCTTTCCCTCATCTATGGCCTTGGTGACTGTCTCAAAAAAGTCAACCAGGTTTAGTAGGCATGATCTGCCCTTAACAAAGCCGAACTGGGTCGGTTCAAGGGTTTGGAGGTTCCCAATGTCTTTATTAATGAGTTCTATGATGATGCGCTCCATAGCCTTGCAGACCAGGCTAGTCAGGCTTATGGGGCAATAGTTACCAGGGTCAGTTGTGGCCCCTCCTTTGTGGAGAGGAATAACCGTTGCTGTGCACCATTCTATGGGCATGTAGCCTGTGGAGAGGATGAGGTTGAACAGCGTGTTTAGGTGGGGGGTTAGTTAGTTCTGTAGTTCGTGCAAGACACAGCCTGAGACAGCATCTGGTCCCATTGACGCTGTGTTTTTGGCTTTTGAAAGGGCTGTTTTCACCTGTGCGTCTGTGATTTTTGGGACACTACACTTTTCTGGCATTGTTGTGGGCCCTTTTAAAGGTGAGAGGGGGGAGTGACGTTTGCACTGAATCTATCTGCCAGTATGTTGGCAATATCAGTAGGTTCAGTATATTTTCTGCTATTTTGCACTAGTTCAGTGCATATCTGCAAGTTGCCACTTAGATCCTTAACATAGCTAAAAAAGGCTTTGTGGCTATCTTTTGAATCCTTGGCTATTTTTTTTTAAGTTAGCCTTGGATGATTTCATGAGGGACCTTACTGATACTGATTAGGGATGTCTTTCCTTCTTGGGATTTGTTTTTTTTCTGAACTAGTTTCCTCCTTCTATTATATAGCCTGTTTATGGCAGGGGTCCACCAAATTGATCTCCTTCTCTTAGAGGAGTGAGCCTTGGTTTTGATAGGGATGGCACGATCCATGCATCCTTGTAGGTGCTCATAGAGTGCATTTGTAAAGGTTTCTGCATCTTGGGCAGTGTTATCCTTTAGCATGGGGGCTGTGAAACCTACCACCTTTGTCTTAAGTAAGGAGAAGTTTGCTTTAGAAAACTTTTTTACTGTAGTTTCCTTAGTTGGGGGTGGTGGTGGGGTGTGGACATCCAGAGTAATTAGTTTATGGTCTGATCTAACGGATTGACCTCTGGTGTGAAAGATCTGCCACCCATGTTGGTGATGACCAGGTCCAATATGTTTTTACCTCTGGTAGGGGAGTTTACCAGCTGATCCAGGGCATTTGAGTTGATAAATTCCAGGAAGCGCTGGGCCTGGGAGTTTGTGCTCGAGTAGTTTTCCCAGTGAATGGTAGGGTAATTGAAATTGCCCAATATCAGGGTGTTCGGTAGGACCTTCATATTTTCCTGTGTCCCCAGAAAGGTGGAGTGGTGGTCCTGGGTCATGGAGGGTGATCTGTAGCAGGCCACAGTTTGCATTGCAGATTTACCCGATGTTAGTTGCACATGGATGATCTCAGAGGTATCATGCTGCACCACTAACCTGGAGGTGTAGGTATCCTTGATGAATATGGATACACCCCCTCCTTTTGTGTTTTGTTCCATGTTCTGTGGCCAAAACATGTGGTATGAGTTGTAGCCTGGTAGTGCTGGTGTGTTCTCTGGAGCCGTGAACCAGATTTCAGTTACTGCACAGATGTCGATGTTCTCCATATTGAGGAGTGCTTCGAGAGTGTGCATTTTGAGATTTAAACTCCTGGTGTTGAGTAGCATAACCCTCAGTTTTTTCTTAATTGTGCTGTTTACGGAGGTGGGTTTGACTTTTGAGCCTTGCCTAAAAAAGGTACTATGGGGGCAGCAAGAGCCCTGGCCAGTATTCGAAAGCCTAGGGGTGACAGGTGCAAGCTGTCTCTTGCGAAGCAACATGGCTTGTCGAGCATGTCGTCCCAGACTGACAGACAATGGATCCCTTTGAATGACACCAGAAGCTTAGGCAGTTGTTGAAATTGATCATTTTTTTCTTTATACTGAGGTATCATTCTTGGTGAGGGCAGGATGCTACTCAGGGTCAGGGTCATATCAGCCTGGGCTACATGATCAGAGAGCTCTTCCATGTCTCTTTTCATGTAGTCCAGGGAGGTACATATCAGGTCATTCACACCAACATAAACAATGACAGAGTCATATTTGTACTTGTTCTGGAGTGACCTGAGTGCTTGTGTTATGTGGCGGATTCTGGCTCCCGACAGGCAGCTAACAGTAACCTTCTGCTTGTCCAGCCTAGTGAATGGGACGTCAGGGAGGCTTGTTTTTTTCTTAAGGATTTTGTTTTGATCCTATCAGGTATATCTGAGCCAATACATTTGTAAAAGTGTTTGTACAGGCATTTGTGTATACCTTAGTATAGTTGTCAGTGCCATTTGTGAAAACAGGAGCTTGGAAATTATTTATGCCATCCCTTAGGAGGGTATAATTATCTTTGGTGAAATGTTTAGCCTGATGTCACCTAAGACGGGTTCAGGTGTTATAGCTACTTCAAATGTGACTGTTCTTTGATCAGATTTAACCAGTAAGGGTACTGTATTTGTGGTGGTGCAATGGTCACCCATGTTGGTGAGGACCAGGTCAAGAATATTTGATCTCCTTGTGGGGTTGCACGCTATTTCTTCCAGGGCATTAGTGTTAACAAAGTCCAGGAACCTTTGCATGAGCATGTTGGTACTCATATAAGTTTCCCAATCAATGGAGGGACAGTTAAAATCGCACATGACTAGAGTGATTGGTTGTAGTTTGATTGCCTGAAGTAGATCCAAATAAATAGCATGGTTATCTTAGTTCCTTGAAGGGGGCCTGTAGATAATGATGGCTTGAAGGGGGTCTTACCCACAGTTAGTTGAACTTGAAGTAACTCCATGGAGATTTCCTGTCTGACCAGTCTACAGGTGTATTTATCTTTGATGAAGATAGATAGTCCTCCCCCTTTGGTTCTCGCACATTCATTTAGCTCCCTGGTTAACAAACTCAACCAGTTAATGGCACAAAGAAATAGATCATGGAAGGAATGCAAAACAATAAAACTACTCCCAACCTGCAAAACTTTAGGCACCTTCAGATAAAAAAAGCATGCAATAAAAGACAAAAAAAAAACTTTCATATCAACCTCCAAACTACCCACAAAAACAACCCTAAGAAATTCTGGTCATCAATAGACTCTACTTCAACTGGTACCAAAATAGATCCTAATCCACATCCCAGTAATCTCCCCATCCATACTCCCAACATCTTTAATTCTTATTTCATTGGCAGTATAGCTAACTTAACTGCAAGTAATTGTAACCATCATAACCTCAGCTATCAAGATTCTCCTAAGAATACCATAAACAAATATCCCATTCTATGCATACCCTTGTACTCATCTTTATCCTCTGTCACTTCAACAACCTGTACCCATCTTACCAACAGTACTCCATATCTTGCACTGCAACCAGTCTCTATTAGTCTCATTAAGAACCTATTACAAACACTCATGCAGTTGACATGTCCCTGAACTCCTCAAATTAACAGTTGACTCTATAGCTTATCCAGTTAGTATTCTCATCAACTGATCTATCACTGAGTCTTATGTTCCAAAATTATGGAAGAAGTCCCACATCATCCCATTGCATAAAGGGGCAACTCCATGGAGATTCCTAACTTTCGTACTATTGCTGTCTTAACACCCTTGTCCAAAATCTTTAAGTGCATTCACCACCAGGTCTTCGAGTATGCTCTCCAAAATGATCTTCAGACTCCCACTCAACATGGATCTAGGCCATTAAATAGCACAGCCACAGCCTTCTCTAATTCTTGGACAATGTAAACAAATCCAGAGACCATAGTAAACACATGTCCACATTATTCATAGACCTATCTAAAGCCACTAATACTGCCTCCCATTCCATACTACTACTACATTACCTCTCAGGACTTGACCTCTCGTCCTCATCTATTATGTGATTTCCCAGCTATCTAAAAAATAGGCAACAGACAGTAAAATCGCAAGGTTCCATAAAGTCTCATCTCTCAACCAAAAAAGGTGTCCCACAAAGCTCTATGCTTGGGCAGTCCTTTTCAACATTTTCACAAATGACCTTCACATTGCAACTCGTAATAGCTCTTTAATCCAATACTCAGATGATTCCATCATCTGCTGTGCTCAAAATCTATCCCACCTGCAACTTATAACTCAAGAAATCTCCTCTCTGAAGGCTTGGATAAATGACTCCCAACTTCAACTCAACCCCAAAAACACTAAACTTCTTCTAGTCACCCCAAATCTTATTATAAAGGCAAGTCTGACCATACAAATTCTTTCCCATAATAATACAAAAATCTACTGTAATGCTCTGTCAGTGTATAAAAATAGCCTTTACATGCTTTGACCACTAACATGCACTTGGATCTATGTATGTCCCAATTATACTGTGACAAAGTATGGTTACAGGTTTCTATACTGAAGTTAGTTAAACTTCTCACTGAATTGTAAATAGTGATTTTATGATAATTAGAGCATTGGTGAAAGGCATGTATGGGGTGATGGTCCCTCTCTTTTTAATTTCTCCAAGTCTTTTGGGTTTCTAATACCATGATGGGAATGGACCCCATTCCTAAGTCAAAGTACGATTAAAGTTCATGAAATTAGTATTGTTTCACTCTTTGATGTCAGCCAAAAGTGCTCTTTGCAGCACCCACAATGTGTCCAGTAATGACTCCTGCAGTTCGTACAGAGTTACATGTATTGGTAGCATATCTAAATAAGATTTTAGACTCTTTTTTTATGAGACCCATTGCTCCTGATACTATTGGAACTATTTGGGTATCTTTCTTCCACATTGCTCTCGTTTCTGCTTGCACATCCTGATATTTTATAACTTTGTGTCTCTCTGTGCACAGGACACTGTAGTCACTGAATGTAGCGATTTCAATGACCAGTGCTACTTTTGTCTTCTTTTCCTGGACAACTATATCTGATTTTCTAGCATCTATCGTTTGAATTGTTGGTAAATTGATGATCCCATGTGATGTAGACTTCATTTTCTATTATGCTTTGTGGCTCATGTTTCCAGTGCTTTTCAGCCACTTCAAAATCATAATGTTTGCACAGTCTCCAATGCAACAGTCTCACCATGTTATTGTGCCTTTTACTATACAGTCCTTCTGCCATTAGTATGTGACAATCAGCAATGAGGTGTGTGACTGTTTCCAGTTCAGTTTTACAAAACCTACATTTGTCTGTTTCTCCCACATGTTCAATGGACTTTGTAAACCAGCGTGTACATAGCCCACTGTCTTGAGCTGTCAATATTAACCTTTCATCTCTTGGTTTGAATTCACCTCTCCTTAACCGTTCCTGTGTTCGTTCCTGATCAACATGAGGTTTTTCCAGAAGTTTTGTATGCTTGCAACTATATTTATGCATTTTCCACATTTCTTGCTTTTTCATCTGTTCCTTCACCTTATGTTCTTTCTTTTGTTTTTTGGCACATTCAGTTGCTGTCTGATTTTTATCTACTTCTGGTTTGATTTCCATTCCTGCTTGATGGCGATATGCTTCTGCTAGATTAAGCAGAGAAGTCCTCTTAGATGTATTCTCCCCATGTTTCAAAACTTTCATTACATTTGGGTCTTGTGAGGTCAGCAGATATGTGTGAAGTCCCAAGGTTGCAGATCTGTACATGTAGTCAATTTCAAGGAGGCCCATCTCTCCTTCGGAACAGAGAATATATAATCTTGGTATGCACTGATTTTTATAGATGATTTGGTGAGCATAAAGCATCCTTCTTCTTTTAATATCTAATTTATCTAACATGTTTTGGGGCCAATCAATCACTCCAAAACTGTAAGATAGGACAGGAAGAGCAAATTGGTTTATAGGTTTGATTTTGTTCCTAGACGTTAGTGCTGTTTTCAGGATTAATTTAAGTCTTCTGAAGTATTCCTTACTAAGTTTTATTCACATTTGTTCATGTTTTATTGCTGATCCTTCATCAGTTCCCAAGTATTTATACACTCCCTCTTGCTCAAGTTCTTTTATATCACATTCTTGTCCCAAACTGATGTTTTCCTGGTGCTGCAGTTTTTCCTGCTTTCTTATATAATTTGAAAATATTTTAACAACCTGCAGCTGTGCTTTCAGTTCCTCATCTAATGAGCTATGCAGTTTTAAATCATTGACAAACAGAAGATGAGTAGTTTTTAGACTGTTGTTTTCTAGGAACCAAGTTGTAGCCATGGCCTAAGCTGTTAAATTAACAGCTTAATGGGTTAAGGGCAAGGCAAAATAGCAATGGTGACAGTCACCCTGGAATATCCCCCTTTGAATTTTTATCCCTGGGATAGTAATTTGTCTTTTATCATGGTTTAATTGCAAAGTGGTCTGCCATTGTTTCATGGTCACTGTAATGTAGTTGATCAGTGTATGGTGTATCTTATACATTTTAAGCACTCTTTTATTCATGAATATAGGATACTATGAAATGTTTTTTGTAGTCAGTCCATGCCATACTTAGATTCTTCCCCTTTTTACAATTCTCCACTATGACTTTAACAACAAATGATCCTTTGTTCCATATGACTTTTTTTTATTGCCCTTTTGTTCTACTGCCATAATTGAGTTTTATTCTAAAATACTATAAACTCTGTCTGCATCAATTCCCATGCATAGTTTATATGTTGTCAGAAGGCAAGTTAATGGTCATTAATTTTTGGGGTAGCTTGCGTGTTCACTCTTAGGTAAGAGCATTGTTTTACCTGTTAGCCAGATTGGTGTCTGTTTGGGATGTGCATATAAATAGTTCTTACTCATGGCTAGGTCTTCGTGCAAAGATGTTAATACTTTTAACCAAAAGTTAGACACTGCATCTGGGCCTGGGGTTTTCCAATTAGATGCTTTTCTTAACTTTGTTTCAATCTCTCTGGCTGTTACTTCATCCCATTTCATAACCTGTACCTTTAAACGTCTTATTCTTTCTTTTACTTCTTATATCTAGTTAGCATCTTTGTTATGTTCCACAGGATCTTCATAGATACTTCTCCAAAATGCATCTATTTCTTCTTTTTTTGACAGTCTTTCAATTTTACCTTGTTTCCCAGTTCTCTATAAAACTTTTTTGGGTCATCACTAAATTGCCTATTTTGTACTTTTCCTTTATATTTATCTGTGTCTTTCCACCTGTGCTGAAATGTTTAATTTATTATTTGGGATAGTGCATGATAGATTCTGATCTTGTTCTAATACTGCACACTGCTTTTATCACATCTATCTTTCTTAGTATTTTGTTGATCTATTCCCTCTTCTATAGTCTTCTAACAGTGAAGTGACACTTCTTGTTTTAATTGCTTTATATTTTTCTCTATTCGATACTTCCATGATGGTATTCAATTTCTCCCCTTCCCTTGCCTCACTACCCTGTGCTCTTGTGGTAGAACATTATTACTTATTAATTTAGCTGCACAGTAACATATCCTGTTTACTTCTGTTATAATGTATGGATCTCTATGAACAGTCCTAATTACTGTGTTCATTTGTTTTATCGGACTTCTGACTTTTGGAGTTTTATTGACCTTCTGCAATCTATTTCTTTCATTGATTTTAATATACCTGTGTCCATTAAATCAAGCAACTCTTCCCTTAGTTCATTTTCTTCCAGACTGAGGGCACTTCCTTTGTTTTCCACTTCCTGTGGGCATTCTATAGAAAGTTCTATGGCATCTTCCTGTGGTACCCTGTCTTCAATTTCATCCTGTGCCATCCATTGCTCTATCATGTGGGATCTCACCGGCCTATCACTCCTCAACATTGACTGTCTAGCTTCAAGTGAACATTTATACTGGTTTCCTGTGGAAGGCTCCAAAAATATCTTGATATGACACCTGACCAATTGCTTCCTGCTCTACTGGTTTCCCCTTAATTTGGATATCCATTGCCCTATCCTGTTGTGGTGCTTTCTGCATTCGATTTTCTGCACTGAATCCTTCACTTTGCAGGTTCTCCATAACCTCAGTTTCTATTTCTTTAAATTCTCCATTACTGATCTCCTTTTCTGCTTTTCCTCTTTGTCTTCTTATTTTTTGTATTGTAAAGTTTTCCATATCCAGATTTCTTTGCCTATAGTTCTCTTCAAATATCTTTGGTGCTGATGTTTTTGTATTGGTTAGTTTTGTTTTCTCCTTTGCATAAGTATTACACCATATTAAATTTCTTTTTCTTTCCCATGTCCATATTTCTTTTTAAGATTTCTTCTGATCTTTCGGTTTCTCCATTGGGGACTTGCTCCATCATGCTGTGATGTAGTCTGTATTAGACTTTCTACACTAAATCCATGAGTGAGTTAGTGTCCCAGCTTTAGTTATTCTATAAGGAGCTGATGTTAGTGTCTAGTGAAGGGTAGATATTCTATTTATCTCTTTATTATGTCTGGTATGTGGGGGGGTGAGTTGTATGAATCTGGATAGATTTAATGGATTTGGAGAGGATTCCTGTTTGATCATATTCCAATCCAAATTTACAACCCCTAGTATAATGGCTTCCTGTAGGATGTGAGCAGAGACCCAGGACATGATATCTTCAAAAGTGAATTGGTTGCTACTAAGAGGGATATAAGTACCATTTACCAATTAGGCAGACAGATTTAATTTGGTTAACCATAAAGAATAAGACTAATAGTTCAGCTTTATAAATGTAAGGAATTTCAAGTTGAAAAGGTATGCTTTGCACTTTGTTTGAGTATAGAATATCTGCACTTCCAGCTCTCCTGGATTTTCCCTCAGCTCTGATGATAGTATAACCTTGTAGTCTTACTTCCTCATCATTCATATGTTGTTTGAGCCAAGTTTCAATTTCAATACTATGTCTAGAAAGTATAGTATAATCCAGGCATGGAACTCAGGCACTTTGCATAGGCTTTGGATATTTATGGGGAGGTCATGTGACCAACTTTTCACAAGCAGTAGGCTGACATCTAAGGGACTTCTAATTACATATTACACAGCCATGCCTGTGAGCAGACTCTGCTTTATGAGTTTGTGTTTAAAAACATCTTTTACTTGCATTGAACATTAGCATGCACATGGATCTGTGTGTTTCTATTGCTGCTTTTAATTTACTTTTTTTCTTATTTTCTTTTTGCAGGGTGGTTTGTGATCAACTTTTCACAGGCTGTAGGCAGACATTTGTAAGGGACCACTTGTTAATTACACAGCACTTCATCTCTTAGCAAACTTTATTGAAGGCATTTCTATTGAAGTAAAAGTTTGCCAGTGGGGTTAAAATTAGCTTTTACTTGCTTTTAACTGTAGTACACACTGTGATATGTGCATCACCCGCAGTGGCGGCTCATGCCATCGGACTGCAGGATTGCAGCCCTCCCAGCAAGAAAAAAGAACTTTTTACTATAAATAATTATTTTGCTTATTAAGTTATTATTATTTACTGTTGTTCTTATCAGCCGGCTATTTACTCTGACTGACTCGTCTGCCAGCATGCACACTTTGCGCAGTTCGAGTTCCGGGTTAAAAAAAAAAAAAGTGTTGTTTCTCAAAATAAGAAATCCACTCTAGCCTGCTGCAGCCTGATTAATGAATGAAGGCATCAGTGTGATGCCCAGCAGCCTATGCGGTTTGTAACCGCATAGAATTGGAATGGGCTCGGACTGCCACGTCCGCAGGCACGTACGTGATGTGGATGGGCTAAACGGCTGCTGATTGGTTCTTGATCTCTTCGCGGGCTTTATGTGCTGGGGAAAGAGCGAGAAGCAAACAGTTGCAGCCAGTTAGTTAACTCGTTTGCGGTTGTGGATCTTTTTACTAATTGAAGATTGACTTCCTAATTTTGTTTGCTGGATGTGCCACAGCTGTGAGAAGTGAGTACACTACAGTATATTCTTTTCTTCTTGGTGGTATATGTAAAAAACTGTAATCAATATGTGTAATGCAATATTTTATTTACTAAATTAATTTACTACTATAGCAGTTGATGTGGAATGTTCCCTGCTATGATCTGCAGCTGTTAAAGAACTCAAAGGTGTATTTATTAAATAATGTTAATTCACTTATGGATGTTGGACATTTTTAAATGAACAATTTTGCTAAGCAGACAGATTTGTTCCCAAATCACTGGGTAGAATAAAATAAATTAAATTTAGAAGTTTGGATTGTGGAGTGTGAGAAAATGCACCAGTGTTCCACTTCACTCACTGTGATAGGTTTTTCCTCTCTGGGTTATAAAAAGAAATATTTAAAAAATGAAAAGTATTGATTCACTTATGACAACAAAATAGAACTTTCCATTCTGTAATATTATTTGAATGTCCATCAATAGAAACATGAAAGTGTGGGAGTAGAGTATAGGAGTAAGGAAGTGTGGGAGAGTGAGAGTATGTGAGTATTTTGATGAGGCCTGTAATTTTATTTATTTATTTATTTATTTCAGCTTTATATATACTAAGGTAAAGCTCTGTTCACAAATCACCAATTTCAGTCTAAGCCTACAATGATTGCTTAAAAGAAGTAAGGATTCTGAGAAATACGTGCAGCCATAGGCAAGTTAAGTTCTGAGAGAGATCTGAGCCACATTAGTAATGACATTACAATGCTTTTGGTCCTTGTCAGAGATCTGAGACAGATTACAATGCATTTGGTCATTGTCAGATGCTTACCTAATAATAAAAAAAAAAAAAATAAAATAAAAGATTAAAAGTCTTAGCAATGCAGGTGCAGTGCACACAACCTGCAATTCATCTACATTTGAGAATATGTCGAGGGTAGAGCATGCCTTGGTCATAAATAAACATGTATATATTCAGAAATTGGGTACTTGCATATTATTGCAACCAGATTGCGAGCAGGAGAAATGGCTGTTTTCCAAGCCATACTCCTTCCTAAGTATGTACTCAAAGTTTGTTAAGAGGAAAAAGCAACACTCCTTGCTACTTCTGTGTAACTGTCTTGCCGATATATAGAATGAGTTTTGCTTTTTTTTTTTTTTTTTTTTTTTATGGGAGGGTGGTTGGGTGGACAGACAAGGAGCCGTGAGTGTTGTAATGTTGTAATGACTTCTCCCCGCTCATCGATGGTAGCTGTTTGAACCAAAAACTTTGTAACTGCATGACATCACTAACATTTTAGTATAGAGTACAGAGAACTGGATTGTCTTTTACTAAAACTGGTAGTGAAATCTGTCATCATACGCATACCTCTCAACTGTGCACAGCAAATTCAGTACAGCAGTCACCATATCAATGAAGAATGGTTAACGTTCAAATGCACATTTATGTCACTGCTAATATTTTTTTAAACAACTTAATAATGGCAGTCTCTTAAAATCTATGTCCACTTTTATGCATTTTTTTCATTCCGTTTACGGCTTTCTGGGGAATTTGTGAAGAAAGCAGGTGACACATTCGTCCGAACAATATTACACCACTCCCAAGGCATATGACGGTCTGATCATGTAAAAATGAAATCAGTTTACCTACAAACATTTACAGACCACATAGTCAAATGGATTATACTTAACAGACATAGATAGATGGATATCGTATGGTAAACAGACATAGACAGATGGATATCGTATAGTAAAAGTGGGAATTACAGTCTGATGTAGTGAGTCTTAGCTGGTTGCGATAATACGTAAGTACCAGAAATTGTTTAACTCTGTTAATGTATCTAACAGATTTTGCATATTTGGTACAAAGGTGTTGAATTTAATTATGTTCTTGTTGTTTTCATTATTTTGTTTTGAAAATCTAATATATTTTTGAAAGGTCCATGCCAAGAATGCAGTGCTGGAGGATCTAGCACTAGTTCTGGGAATTTGATCCTAAAATTAAAACCAGTAATTGAAAGAAACATTTTTTTTTATACTACTATGCTATTTGCTATGTAATTTGTAATGTGCAAGAGAGCAAGACAGCAAGCAGCAGAAAATGGACTATACATTATGTCTGGTACAGGATAAATAATTTATTGCTTCACATTTCACATGTATCTGTATTGTATGTGGTTATGTAATAAGAGAACCTGAAAAACTCATTACAGTCCTATTAATTTCTGAAGAAATCAGAAATGGAACCACAAACTTTAAATGTAGTTAAAACAGCAACAAATGCACAGTCTGCATTATTGTAGTAGGCATTAAAACTTCATGGCTTTGGTTTGGATTAAATAGCTGAATATTTATATAAGTGGGGATGAAGCAGTTATAATAACTACAGTTACTGGCTGAATAGAAGGCTTTAGAAATGCTGAGCTGTAGGCGTTGGCAAAATGACTTTGGCTACAACTTGAACCTCTGCAGCTTTAGTCATTTAATTCCTGGATTTGATCATTAAAGCTGCTCAGGTGCATGTTAGAATGTCACGTGTGGTTTAATTCTAATCGTATATAATGAATGGAGTAATTGGTGAATAATTGTGAAAGATCTCTTTTTTTCTGTTTCTTGTATATCACTAGTAGATCAATAATGTGTAAAAACTATTTCCTTCAAAAGCAGCTTAGTAAAATCTTTAAATAAACATGCTTTTACAGTGTGTGCATATAGGAATGTAAAAGCCAAATGGGTGAACTTGGTCAAGAAAACAGACATTGGGGAACGTAATATGAATTTTGCTGTAATCTAATCTATATAGACAAAGTGCAAATGCACTGACACTCTTGTTACTTAGAGTCAGAGCTAATTTGTAGTGACAGTTGGCTAAATGCTACTTTTACACCACCAAGCTTGTTGTAGTGCAAAAAAAATCAAGATCAGACACTTTGTTTATTTGATGAATAAATGCTTCAGTATAAAAGTGTTTAACTTTGATAAAAGCTTTGATTAGCATATTTTATGGAAGAGAAGGAGATAAAATTATAAGATAATATGACACCATGTAATCAAATCACAGGAAACTGCTAAGGCTGTGACAGTTTCAGCATTTTCATGTTTACAAAGGTGATCACACACAGGCTCTTTGCCTCTATATACGCAGTTTATCATTCTTCTCTCTAAAAAGAACGTGTAAAGCGTGTGTCTGTATACAGATTTTCGCAGAATATCCAGATTTTCATTAAAGATTGAAGTTAGAAAATGACAAGATATTTGAGTTTCAGATTTCATACCCTTCAGAAAATTCATACTGATGCAAGACCTACTACTTAACTTTCTATGTTTGCAAGAGCAGTATTTAAAAATTGTCTGTATTTTTGGGCCTTTGTCCTACTTTTATTTATGGCTTTATCCAGATCTCTTGCTCTGAGGTTGAGAGTATATGATAAATGTGTCAGGGGCTGGACCATCACCATCAGCCAGAGACATTTCAAATTGTGACATACTTGTTGTACCCCACTCCCCCATGTAGTGACTTTGGATGTGTCCAAGCAAGGCAAGGAGCAGTTACACAGTTAGAGTATCCCCCCATCCAAGGTACATACAAGTACAGTCATGGCTTTTAATCTCTCCTTGATTTTGCAGAATGACAGAAAACCAGAACATATTTTTATACTCTTGATTTATGCCTATTCAAAAAATTCATGTTAGTTGGCTGCTTGTCTTTTTATACTTTATTTTGACTGGCATTCCAGTAATGTATTTAAAAAGTAATTTATTTTTTCATGCCTCACAACTTTTTTGTTACCAGTAAGCTGTCATGTAGCCAATGCATTGAAATATTGTTTTATTCTACACTTCATTTTGTCTTGACTGGACTCTCATAATGACAGTTTGGCACCCAGGGCAGCATATTTAATTAAAGTCCCAGTTTTTATGTTTTTTAGCATAGTTCCACCCCTTTCTAGTTGCCCACACCCCTTCTCATTGGCCCCACCCATTCAGCTGTCTCCTGCAGCCCCCCTTTGATTTGAAGTCACTAGCTGCCACTGATCACTTGTATTATTTTTAGTTTATTTTTACTTATTTTTCTTTCTGGGGGTTGTGTGACCAACTTTTCACAGGCAATTGGCATACATTTAAGGAAGCTGTATATTTATTGTATCTAATGAAGTCTGATGAAAGCACTCATTACCTTGAGTATAACAGACAATTTAAAGCTCAAAGAAGGATTGCTTCATGTTTTTATTACTTGATTGTGAGAACATGTACATTTTACTCTTGTTAGCTGCCCACCCACAAAATGACTATAGACATACACCAGTGGATTACTTTGAATGAAAAAGCCTTTTCTTTTCTTTAATCCTGCAGTATGAGACATATTAACCTAAAGACAATTTATTCTCAGTGTAACCAATACTAGATGCTAATGTTTTTACAATAAATACTGCAATTAAAATATTAACTTTGAAATATAAAATAAAAATATTGTATATTATAGAGTGTTTATTTGTTAACTTATTGATTCTACTGGTCAGAGATTAGCTTGAAGTAGCTGAAGGTAATGTCACAACAAATCATCAGATAACTTCAAAGTCAAAAGTCAAGTCAAAGTCAAAGAAAACTTTATTAGAGTCATTCAGAACTACACAGCAGTGTAGCTGAATGAAATTACAGTGCTTCGTTCTCAATGCAGGAAATAGTTGCACATATAGACAGAAAAAAAGTAATAAAATATCGCAGTAGAAATTTAATAAGTAGAATTAGTAAGTAAAGTAGGACAGCAGTGGCCCACACCCATCCCAGAACATGAGACAATTAAGACAAGGAACAATATGAAGGTAAAAGTGTCAAAGTAAAATTGAAACAATAACAGCATATCTATGATTAGACTGAATTATTGCACAGTTTGTATATTGCACTTTACAATCCTTCAGTGTGGTAGGTGATCTACCTAAGTATTGCACTTGGTTATTGCACATCCATAAAATAAGCCACTTGATAGGCTAGTTATGTAACAGAAGTGGTTGGGTGTTTCAACAGAGTCATGGTTCATTTTTCCCAAGAGTTCAACTGTCTAATGAAAAGCAGAAAGAAACTGTTATTTAGTTTGGTGGTTTTACATTGCAGGCTTCTGCATCTCCTGCCTGAGGAGAGGTGAGCGTACAGACCATTGGCAGGATGCGTTGGTTCGCTGGAAATCTTTTTGGCCCTGTTGATGCACCAGCATTTGTGTAGATCTTCCAGAGGTGTAAGGGAGGTGCCAATAATTCTTTCTGCTGACATTACAACTCTCTTGATAGCCTTCCGATCCTGATTGTTACAGCTCCCATACCAGACTGTAATGCTGTTGGTCAGGACACTTTCCATGATGCCCCTATAAAAGATCTGAAGTATGGAGCTTGTTAATTCTGCCTTCCTAAGTTTCCTTAGAAAGTACAAGCATTGCTGGGATTTTTTGACTGTGCTGGATACATGGACTGACCAGGATAAGTTCTCTGTGATATGAACACCTAAGAACTTTGTACTCTTGACCCTTTCCACTGTCATCCCTTTCATCACTAGAGGTTTGTGTGGTACTTGAGATCTTCTGAAATCAACAATCAGCTCCCTTGTCCTGCTGACATTCAGTGCTAGTTTGTTGCTGCCACACCAGACCAGTAGTTGATCAATCTTGTTCCTGTAGGCCTCCTCCTCTCTGTCTTTGACCAGGCCGATAACAGTGGTGTCGTCCACGAATTTGATGATCCTGTTCATCTCATGTCTGCCTATGCAATCATGTGTCAACAGAGTGAAAAGGAGAGGGAATAAGGCACACCCCTGCGGTACTCCTGTGTCCAGGATGATACTTCCAGAGCTGTTGTCTCCCACACAAACCTTTTGAGGCCTTTCAGTAAGTAAGCTCAGAATCCAGTTGCATAAATGAGAGTCTATGCTCAGTTGAAGTAGCTTCGATATCAGACTCTGAGGGATGACAGTGTTGAAGGCAGAACTGAAATCAGTGAATAGCAGTCTTGCATAGCAGTTTTTGCCTTCTAAGGGGTTCAGTGTTTCATGGAGAGCTAGTGAAATGGCATTCCGTATACTGCGGTTTGTCCTGTATGCGAATTGCAATGTGTCCAGCATTACAGGTAAGATTGAGGCTATATGATCTTTGACCAGCCTCTCCAGGCACTTCACTACCATCGAGGTTAAAGCAACTGGTCAGTAGTCATTCAGAGTTGTTGGCTATGGTTTTTTGCGTAGAGGAATGATAGTCATCTCCTTGAAGCATTTCGGAACACTGGCTGGATGGAGTGAGGTGTTGAAGATGTCAATGAGTCCCGTCACACATTCCTTAGTACCCTGCCCAGGATGTTGTCAGGGCCAGCTGCTTTCCTCACATTGACAGGTTTTAGGGTTCTGGCAACATCAATTGTATTGAAGCTCAGCACCGCTGCATCCTTGTCTTCAGGGATTCTGCATGTTGTTGTTTTGTTGTCAGCATCAAATGTACTGAAGAATTTGTTCAGTTGGTTCAGAAACTTGATGCTATCATCACATGAAGCTGATGTAGGCCTGTAGTCGGTAATGGTTTGAATTCCATTCCATAGTTGCCTAGTATCTTTCTGGTCCCTGAAGTGGCTTTGGATTTTTCTGCCATAGGATCTTTTCACCTCTTTGATAACTTTGTTCAGTTTGGCTCTGACCACACTTAAAGCTTCCATATCTTGGGATTTGAAAGCTGCATTTCTTACTTTCAAGAGCTCGTATACCTCATTAGTTAGCCAAGGTTTTTGATTTGCCCATATGATGATGAGTTTGGTGTTTATTACATTCTCCACACACTTAAAAATGTATGCTGGGACTGACTCAGTGTATGTGTCCAAGTCAATATGGTTGTTTGTCACAGCAGCCTCTCTAAGCACTGACCAATCTGTACAGTCGAAGCAGTCTTGTAGAGCTGAGATTACTCCCTCAGAACAGATCCTTGTTTTCTAGCCAGTTTTCAGTATGGATTTATAAGCTGGAACCAGCATGATGGCTAGGTGGTCTGAGCTCCCTAGATGTGGATAAGGTTTTGCTTTATATGCACCTTTGATGTTAGTGTAGACCTTATCCAGTATATTTACCCCCCTTGTGACAAAGTTTACATGTTGGTGGTAGTGGGGTAATACAGTCTTTGGTTAGCCTGATTGAAGTCTCCTGCAATTACTTTTGCATGCTCTGGATTTCTGTTTTGCAGGTCACTTATAAACTGATATAAGGTGGACAGAGTGTCACTGATATTTGCATCAGGTGGGATGTAGACTGCTGTGATGCATATTCCGTTGAACTCTCTTGTCAGATAGAAGGGACAACATTTTAATGACAGAATTTCAATGTTTTCTGAGCAGAAGGTGGTGGTCACTACACAGTTGCTGCCCCAGTTGTTGTTAACATATATGCACACTCCCCCGCCTCTGGACTTGCCACATAGTGACTGCATTCTGTCTGCTCTGAATTAAGTCATGCCCTCTACATTTACTGTGCTATCACTGATATTTTGGTTTAACCACTTTTCAGTAAACACAAATAAATTGCTGTTTCTCACCTTGTTTTGTGATGAGATTTCCAATCTTAAGTGAGCCATCTTATTTTCAAGTGAGCATATGTTGACTAGTAGTATGGAGAACAGTATAGGCCTGTGAGGGTTTACCTTCAATCTGACTGAAATTCCTGCTCTTGTGCCTCTTTTCCTCAATCTGGTACATCTTTTCCTTTTTTTGTGACTACCAGTTGCCATGAACGTGCAATCTGCTTGAAGTTTGCATTCATCTCCGTGTTCTAGCAAAATCATTAGCTGTACTAGTTCCTGTAGTATATCTGAGCTTACAGGCTTCATTGTAAGAAACAGATAAAACGAACAGCATAAAGAGAATGCAGATCCAATTTTTAACAGATTCTTGGCACTGTAACTTAATCTAACCATGTTTCCTTCCTCTTTAACTGCTTTTGTTGAAGTTTCCGGTAAAAAAGAAGACAAAAGAAGCAGTTATAACCTATATATAAGAAGAACGCTTAAACAGGTGTAACACTGGAGTATGTGAGAAGGAAGAGAGAAAGAGACTAGTCATGCTGCAAAAGATGATTCAAGCCATTGCATCATTTTACTGGGCGCCTGAGTAACATACTGTGTACACGCAGTTTAGCTCAGCTGCAGTTCTGAGCATTAAAATGTCACGAGTGGATGAGAAGAATGAAGTTAACAGGTGGCAGACATAACATGTATCCCCAGCTGACATGTAATTGAATAAGGGACAGATTACATTGTGCATCAATAAGCATCCTTTCCCCTACATCAGCTCTCCTAGATCCCGGTTGCTATGTCTGGAAATTCCATGTTTCGGCCCCTGACAGACTAAAGCTATACCAGACCATCATGGCTGCAAATAAGAAGTTCCTGTCTCCATTCCTAAATGCTATCCAAAAAAATATCATAGGTCATTCTGCTGACTAAAGGCAGTGAGATGTTTGTCTTTCTTATAACCTACTATCCAAAACCAAGACATACAACAGGAATGTAGATGCCATTGTGGTGTTCAATAAAAAGGGCCTGCAGCCTTAAACTGCAGATGAGATTGCTATAGTTTTGTCAAACTCTAATGTTTCTGTTTTGACAGGTGGAAGGTAACACAGGCACTGTAATAAATATGGACGTGTGAAGTACCCCTTGCAGTGGTTAGAGGCTTAGTGGAAAGGTGGACATACCTGGCAATTGTGCCTGGTTTTGCCTATTGTTGTCCCCTACCCCTCATATATATTTTTTTAATTTTTTTGGCAAATCACTGAGAATTACATTTAGTAAGTCAGTAATAGCAGACACTGTTACTGTTCAGAAAATGCATGTTGATGCAAAAGCTGTTCTATTGTCTTTTACATAACACTGCCAGGATTTTTAATTCCACACTTTACTGCAAATAACAGAAAACAGGATACTGAGATAAATACATATGTCTAATCCCAAAGAACACCACTGTATCACTCATTGAAAAAGTAAACGGTTGCAAGCAATTGCCAGACCTACTTATCCAATGCACAAGCTCACCGTCAAGCTTCTAAATGAAGGGTCTTGCCCTCCACTGACAAACTTGTTAACAATCATCGCACAAACACACGCACTCAGATCAAACAGACCTGCCTAATTGGTTAGATCCTCATTTCAAATTAAGTATTACAGAGAATGCCTTTGCAAAAATTGCCCCAGAATGTTGGAACAAGCTGCCACACAGCTTAATATCAGTAAACAAACTACAAGACTTAAAGACGCAGCTTAAAAAGCATCTAACTAATGAAAATGAATGTGGATGCATAAGAAATTCAGGTAGGATTTCTGTGATGTCACCTTTCAGTACATGAGCAGAGCCATACTCAGCTGTTTTCTGGACATCCTGAAAACAACTAGTGAATGACAACACAACACCATACAATTTGAAATAATTAGTACATGCATTTGTATACACCACTTAACAGAAGGCCAATAGATTCAACACCAAGAAATTGCTCAATATAAATGTTGAATCTAAATGTAAGTAAACTAGGGAACCGTGCTTCCAGAGCTGTGAGATGTTTAAAATATTCAAGCTTTGTTATTTTGTGTTTTTAACTGTTAACTACAAAATCCCTTCTTTGATATCGAATACTAAATGTTTGTGTTTTTCAGTTATTATCAGCTTAATTTGTATAACTGCCATGTCTTTAATTGTCCTGGCTTTATGGTTCAAGTAACAGGTCTATATTAGAACATCGAAGTTTCAAAACTTCGAATGTTCTAATATCGAACCCTATTCAGCGAAAGCTGAAAACATCAAACATACAGAACACATACACACAACACACGCACACCAAACAAACAGCAATCTACACACATACACCTAAAATCTTACACCTAACCCTACACTAAACTATACACACACCACTAACTATGTCACATGCCTTAACCCAAACCCTAATCCTAAGGTCCGTCACTATCACACACCCACCCGCGCCCTAACCCTAACTCACCTACCCCGCCATAACCCTCACATCCACACAATCGCACACTTACCTGACCCACGCCCTAACCCTAACTCACCTAACCCGCCCTAACCCTCACGTCCACACAATCGCACACATACCTAACCCGCATCCTAACCCTAACTACCCTAACTCGCACTCAATCGCACACTTACCTGAACCCGAACCGTAACTTTCCACCACAGTGCTAAAAATACCGAAGCAACAGAAACGGACAACCAAATTCTTTCCCTAGGAAAAAATTTGGTTTTCTGTTGCTTCGATATTTTCAGCTTTCGCTGAATATGGTTCGATATTAGAACATTCGAAGTTTTGAAACTTCGATGTTCTAATATAAACCCCTAAGTAACAATCCATTTACCTGATTAGCAAGGGTAACAGATGGCTGCTGTAGAAAGTGTAGTTTTAAATTTCTGCTTGGTCTCAGAGTGTACTTCACTTACCAGAAAGGCCTTTTCAGTTACTAAATAGTTCATTAAGACAAAAAAAGCTATTACCTACTAAACAGTCAGTGATAATGATGTCATTAAAGTTCATTCACTCATATTCTGATTGCCTGCATTATACATATCAGGGTTGCAGGAAACGAGGAGTATTATGGCAGTAGCAAGGCAGAGAAAGCCATCTTGAATAGGGTGTCAGTGTATCAGAAAAAAAGACACACGCGCACACACACACACCTATGTACAGTTTGGAGGAATGCTAATTAACTTATGACATCACTTGTGGTATAGGAACTAACCAGACCACAGGGTGAAAACACACATGAATACAGGGAAACATGAATGCTCCACATAAAAGGCTAACCAGCTGATCACTGAGCAGGAGATTCAAGCTCTGTGAGACAGCAATGCCACCTTCTACCACTACTGTGTAGCTGCCTGTTAAAAAAAAACTCTAACTGAAACTGTAAGCATTATCTAATTTCTATATATATATATATATATATATATATATATATATATATATATATGTATGTATGTATACAGAAAGACTGTCACAGTCAGTCCAGATGCTTGCATTTCCATACTATTTTATATTATTTAATATTTATGATCAGACTGCAAGGTTATATTTACTGCATGCTATAACATGTAGTGCATGGAACGTCATGATTATGGTCCAATATCGGAAAAACGATAAACCTGTAATGTGGTTCTGTAGAGCAAGACTTGACCATAACTTCTCTTTTTTTCCCTTTTGTTTCTGTCTTGCAGTACACTGCAGCAGCTAAAGCTCCATTCACTACAAAGACATATTTGGCTGCACTAAGTGTATTACAGCTTTCAAAGATGTGAAAAATTTAGACCTTGCACAGTTTCTCTCTCTCTCTCTCTCTCCTGGATCCAGAAAGAGCACAGCGAGGAAGCCTTTACTTGGAAGGTTTCCTTAATGCGGTAAGCCAGAAATATTCAGGGAACACTCTCCTGCTGCAAAGGTGTATAGGCACTGGCCGTAGCATGGACAGTGATATCTCAGTGCAGAAGGGCACTGGCACAAGCACCTGAATATCAAACTCCTGCATTGTTTGGTCACAAGGAAGAAAGAATCTTTTGGGAGTACAGCCATTCACTGCTATGAATGGAGTGGAGTTTGTAGCACAGGTGCAAGTAGGTGCTGGAAAACTGTGTGTGTGTGTGTGTGTGTGTGTGTGTGTGTGTGTGTGTGTGTGTGTGTGTGTGTGTGTGTGTGTGTGTGTGTGTGTGTGTGTGTGTGTGTGTGTGTGTGTGTGTGTGTGTGTAAATATGTCTGTAGCTGCCTGGATGTGTGTGTGTGTGTGTGTGTGTGTGTGTGTGTGTGTATAAATATGTCTGTAGCTGCCTGGATGTGTGTGTGTGTGTGTGTGTGTGTGTGTGTGTTCTTCCGTTTGATTCTCGGTGTGGCTTGGGAGTGCCTTCTGTGTGGAGTCTGCATGTCCTCCCCGCGGTTGGGTAGCATTCGAAAGACATGCGTGCGTAAATGGGTGTGCCTTCGTTGAAGGTTGGGTGTCGAGCTGGCACCTCGGCGTTTCGTAAAAGTCTACTGCCAATCATTAGTGGACCGGAGTTCCGCTGTGGCAACCCCTTATCAAAAAGACAAACAACACACTGAAAAAAATAGGAGAAAGGTTGCCCTGCGCTAGTATTTGATCTTTTAGTGCATGTAACATTTTATCAAAATGCATTGGCCAAGAGGATGCTTTTCTGTGACTGGACATATTTTTTCCCTTGAACTTTGTTTCCTAGTACAAAAAAGTCTTTTGATTTAATATGTGATTTTTTTCTGGGCAGATTGGTTCTGTGTTTGTAGATGTGGGGACTTATGGCCATGTTTTAGTTGAAGATGTGTACTTGTTTTTCTGCTTTGTTTTAGTATGTGCAGTGGAACATACTGAATGACTGCTGTGCACTATAAAAGGAAGAGCCATTCTTACCCCACTATTATGCAACTGAAGAGTTAGCATATATAAATCACTGGGATTGAAGCCACCACATGAAAGTGCAGGGTGCAACACTTTTTAGTTTTGGCTGTTTTTGTAAGGAATAGTTTGTTCAATATATATATAAGAATTAACAACATTCCTTGTAAGGCTGTATCTTGCGGTTTTGAAGAGAAAAACTCTACAATCCTATCCAGGTCATCCATAAATCAGAAGAAATATTTTAATAAAATGTGGTATACACGTTCCTTAGTGGAATAATATAAATGGGTAATGGCTGAGGCATATAAATGCTTTCATAGGGTAACAGAATCCATAACAGAGGGATATTTTGAATGCGTGAGAGCCATGAAGTTGATGAGAACACACACACACACACACACACACACACTGTTAATAAAAGGGTTGGATAACTAAAATATATTTAGTGAAAATATTCAAAAGAATATGGGAATGAAAAAAAAACAACTAGAAGTGGACTACATTTTTTAGAAATATTCCAGTATTTTATTATTTAGCAAAAACTAGGTAGAAATGAACAGGTAAGATGAGGCAAGTCAGTTATTTTCTGTCAAAAGATCCAGTGTTTTATTGAACACTTACACAATAATATAAATGGAACACACAATAATAAAACACGTAATTGGGCAGAAATTCAGAATTACAAGATGTGCATATTGTTTTGGGAATAAATCAGAATAGAAAAATTCATCATAAATTTAAACAACTTTTTTAGCTTGGTGTAGGCTTCCTTCAGTTGCTTGGATGTCACTAACATATCAGAGTTGCTTGAGCTAAGCTTCTCAGTTATTCAAATGTTTGTCCTTTTTTCATTGAAACACATAGTAATGACATGCTGCTGTTCATATGTGCCTGCTTAATAATGGATCACATCTGGTAGCCTTCCATTGAATGAGCAAGATAGGTTTTATACTGCCTGCTATTTTCACTGTTTTGTATAGATAAAACAGCATTGGAGTGATAATAATAATGATGTTCTTCATGTTTCACTGTTGCAGTCATCACACTTGGGTTATCTGCCTGCAGGTAGCCCTTAGTCGGCCCGAATACCAGAGTCTTGGGATTTCTGCGTCGGATGATGTTGCCTCTTCCATGACGTCAGGTCATCAGGGGTATAAAACATGCAGCTGATGCCATTACATCAGCTTTTCTTGCTGAGCGGAGCCTGAAGAAGAAGCAGTTCACAAGTGCCGGTCGGCCACTACCTGAAATTTTCGTTATTCGAGTTTCAGACCTGAAGTCTTCTAAAGCTAAGTACCCTGTTGGGGATCCTTTTTTCTTGCTCTAACCGATGTCAGAAAAAGTTAATAATTCTCTTGCCTGTGGAACGCAAATACCTCACAGATATTTTAATTCTTACTGCATCACCTGTTTAAGCCCAGACCACGATGTTCCTTGCTGTCAGTTTTGTGCCCTGTTCAACACCTGAACTATTCGTTGTCGGGTTATCTTTGTCGCTAAATTATTTCGCTCTTGTTCTCCATATTCTGAAATGGCTACGATAAGCCATATGACTACCGATCTTCTGAAAAAACACAAGGATAAAGACAGAGACAGAACGCATAGGTCCAAAACTACCGCCGACACTTCTGTTAAGCTAGTCGCCAGTCCACTGGTACTCAGTGAGGTGCTTTCACAGCCCCTGATACCCACTTCTACAGATTCACAGGCCTCTACTGAGACCCATTCGGAGTCCGGTATGCCGCAAGATGCTTCTTCGACTATGGAACCTGTGGATGTCTCTACCTTGGATGGGCCTGGAGTCGCTGTGCAGGCACCGGGTTCTGAGGGTGTATTCAGACCTTCCAGTGCTCGTATTAAACCGACTACTTCATTTCTGAATAAAACTACCGAATTTCTCAGGCCCAGAGTTTGCATTATGCCTAGGAAACTGATGACCAAAGTGCATTCTCAAGCTCCCATGCCACAGAAACAAATGCTTAGCATGGCTGAAGACCTTTTTACTTTAATTAGGGGAAGCCAGCCTTCCCTCCCTAAAAGACAAAGAATTGATTTTCCTTCTCATTTTACAGATCATAAGTCCGATGACTCTGACCCCTCAGATTACTAGGACATACCCTTATCTACATATGAGGATTCAGATGCAGAGGATTCCATTCCCTCTGCCTCCCCCACAGAGGACTTTTCTTTCGGTGAAACCGTGCATACCCTCAGAGAGCATTTCCGTTGGGAATGCCAGGACTACCCATAGTCCAAAAAGAGACTCAGGGAATTTTTAAACTTGCCTCAGCACAGGCCTCTGTGCAATTCCCCCTGTTCTGGAAATTGTAGATGATGTCTTCATGGAATCTAGTCTTACCCCTGATACTTTGCCACCAGCTCCTAGAAAGCCTGACAGGTATTACAGAGTACCTGACTCTCACAAATTTCTATTTACAAATCCCACTGTGGATCCAGAGACCATTTCCCAGGGACCTAAAGGTATTAAGGCTACTACAGCCAAAAACCCTACCCCTTTGGACAGGGATTCTAGGGCTTTAGGCAGATGGGGGAAGAAGGTATATACCTCTGCAACTCTTGCCATCAGGGCTTTAAATTGCCAGTTTCACATGTTGAAGTACCAGCAGTATATTATGGAACTAATTAAACAAAAAATTATGTTGATTCCTGATTGTGCAGAACATAAAGATTTACAAGATTTAATGCATTCTGCAAACCAAGTTGGAAAACATACTTTGCAGTGTGGTTTTGATGCCTTAGAAGCATCTTGCAGGCCTGCTGTCACTGGGTCTGTTCTTAGAAGGTATGCTTGACTGAAGGAACAAATCTTGTCAGACCACGTCAAAGCAAAATTACTAGATGCTCCATTAAACCAAGAACGTTTGTTTGGCACTAAAGCAGAAGAAGTTCTTAAAAAGATGGAGGGAAAAGCTAAATCTATGCAAACTGTTAAAGATTTCCTACAGGTACAGCCACCTAGATTCAGTAGGCATTGGTCTTCAAAAAACTGGTCCTTTCTAGTCCCTCCCAGACCTTCTTAGTCCAAACCCAGGGGCAGCAGACCACCAAGACTACAGTCTTAGGGTATGCACAGATCTAAACAATGGAGTGATCCCACCTCAAAATCAGGGAGTGGTAAGCCACCCTCTTATGTAAAAAGTTCACAATGACTTGTCATTCATCCTTCCCAAGACCAAGTACTTGAACCCCTAGGAGGAAAACTTGCCCTGCATGCAAAAAACTGGGAGTACATTACCCAGGACAGATGGGTCTTAAACATTGTATCCCAGGGATACAGATTCTACTTCCACTCACTGCCAACCACAAGTGAATTGTCAGACATTCCCCCAAACCAGTAGGCAGAGGCCCAAAAGCAAGTACTTTCTCTTCTCAGTATCAGGGCTATTCAACCTGTTCCAACAGAGCAAAGGGGACAGGGTTTCTACTCCAGACTGTTTCCGGTGCCCAGAAAAGAAAACTCTTGGTGCCATATCCTGGATCTGTCAATTCTGAACACCTTCCTGGTGGTACCAAAATTCAAAATGCTTACTCTCCAACAGCTGCTTCCTATGCTAGTCAAGGACTCCTGGCTGGTCACCCTAGACTTAAAGGAAGTTTATCTGCACATCCCCATAAGGGAATCTTGCAGGAAATATCTACGTTTCAGGGCAGGCTCTATGCACTATCAGTTCTGTGCACTTCCCTTTGGCTTATCTACTGCACCCAGGGTATTCACAAAATGCCTGGCTCCAGCCATTGCATACTGCAGGCAGAGAAAAATTCAAATTTACCCATACTTGGACGATTGCCTGATTCAGGCGGACAGTCAGGAATTGCTACTTCAGCTCCTGACATTTGTAAAGAGACTCCTAACTTCTCTGGGGTATACCATCAACGAAAAGAAATCACATCTGGTACCCAACCAAAAAATTGTATTTCTGGGAGCAAGCTTGTATGCAACTTCCCAGATGGCATTCCTCACTCCAGAAAAACAGGTTTATTTGACAAACTACTTCAAACTACTGGCCACCCAAACCCAGCTATCTGCAAGAAAAATACTACAAGCCCTAGGGTTCATGGCATTATGCATTCTTCTAATTCCATATGCAAGACTGCATATGAGGAAACTTCAATGGTACATAAAAAGTCTCTGGTGTCAACATTCTCAGGACCTGGAAACAGTGATTCCTATCATTCCTTGCCTAAGGATAGAGTTCCTTTGGTGGGCAGAGGCCTGCTACCACAATGAAGGACTCCCTTTCACTCAACCCCCCGCCACCCAAACCCTGACAACAGATGCATCAGACTATGCAAGGAGGGCTCACATGGCAAGCAAATATATTCAAGACAAATGGATCCCAAGACAAATTCACCTGCATATCAATCAAAAAGAAATGTTAGCTGTACAGAATGCACTGACAGCCTTCAAATACCTTATCCTTCCAGGACAAATTTTGATAAAGACAGACAACACCACAGTTATGTGATACATAAACAAGCAGGGGGGAACGCATTCCTACCCACTGTGCAGGTTAGCCATGGCTCTGTGGAACACAGCCTTGAGCAATCAAGTGCACCTGCAAGCTCAATTCCTGCCAGGCAAACAAAATTCACTGGCAGATGACTTAAACAGAAATCTAATGGAACCACATGAGTGGAAACTGGAACCCAACTCATTCAAGCTTCTAATCCACAGGTGGGGGATACCAGAGATGGATCTCTTTGCTTCCACCGAGAACCATCAATTGACTGAATTTTACACCAGAACTCCCCACAGCCAAGCATGGAAAGTGGATGCCCTATCCTTTACATGGGAAAACCTCAATCTATGCCTTTCCCCCTCTACCCCTCCTCTCAAAAGTACTACTCAAGATCTAACAGGACAGGCCATGGACAACCCTGATTGCACCAGACTGGCCACGCCAGCACTGGTACCCATTTTTACACAGTCTGAAACCAGTGCCACCCTGGCATTTGCATCAGACCCCTTCCCTGCTGTCCCAGCAGGAGGGCCAGATTTTGCACCCTCAGCTGCAAACCCTGAACCTAGCTGCCTGGCTCATTCCATGAATACATCACCAGCAACCCTCAGCAAACAGGTGCTGGATGTCATCCTTGAGGCCAACAGGCCTAGTTCTAGGAAATCATATTCAGAAAAGTGGAAAAGATACTGTTCTTGGAGCCAGTCTCAGGGAAAGGACACAACTGTGCCCACCTTACCTCAAATCCTAGATTATCTAGCAGATCTGCTCCACAAAGACCTATCCTTCTCTTCTATTAAGATTCATGCCTCTGCCATCTCAGCTCATTACAACACTGAGCCACCCATCTTCTCTTACCCTCTGGTCAAATAGTTCCTAAGAGGAGCTAAGAATCTAAGAGCCCTGAGGAGAGCTCCCACTCCAGCCTGGGACCTTAACTTGGTACTAGAGAAGCTCATACTTCCCCCCTTTGAGTTAAAATTCCTCTCTTGGAAAACAGTCTTACTTCTAGCCATCACTTCAGCAAGAAGAGTGTCTGAGTTGCAGGCCATTATGGCTATGGAACCCTTCATTATCTTCCATGTGGACAGGGTTTCCCTCAGGACTAACCCATCATTTATGCCCAAGGTAGTATCCAATGTGGCTTTAAACAAATCCATCCATTTACCAACCTTTTTCCCTACTCCTCAGAATAAAGGGGAAAAGACCCTGTACTCCTTGGACTAGCACAGGCAGCTTAGGTTCTACCTTGACAGGACTAAACCTTTCAGAAAATCTGACCAGCTGCTAATTAGCTTTGCTACAGGGGCAGAGGGCAAGGCCATTTCAGAGCAAACCATCTCCAAATGGATAGCACAATGCATCCATTTCTGCTACAAACACCATGGAAAACCTACCTCACAGGGAATCAGAATCCATTCCACTAGGGCTACCTCAACCTCTACAGCATTTCTTAGGGGAGTCCCTACCAGGGACATCCTGGAAGCTGAAACCTGGAGTTCTGTACACACCTTCACCAAGCATTACCACTTGCCTATCTTGCAAGGCCTGCTAGCCAGCCCTAATACTTCTTGACTGCCTCCACCCTTCCTCAGCTTTGGGAATCAACTAAAGTGTGATCATTGCAACAATGAAACATGAAGAACATAGTACGGTTGTGTACACTAACCATAAACATATATGTTCGAGTGTATTCACTGTTTCAGTCCTGGTTACCCTCCCTCCAGCCCCCTGACTTTTCTATACTTTCTACCTATCCTCTTTTTTGGCCATATCTTGTGGCAATGGTATTTACTTTTTACTGGAGGTGTTCCACACCATGTAACTGCTTCCTATTTTGGGGGCACCTGACATCTGGGGCAAGAAAAACTGATGTAATGACATTGGCTCCATGTTTTATACCCCTGACGACCTGATATCATGGATGAGGTGACAGCATCCAATGCAGAAATCCCAATTCTCTGGTATTCGGGTTGACTGAGGGCTACCTGCAGGCAGATAACCCAAGTGTGATGTTTGCAACAGTGAATACAGTTGAACATCTACATTTATGCTAAGCGTACACAACTGTACTTTTTGAGGGCTGTGAGGCTTGCCCTTGAAAAAAAAAATTAAAAATGTTACGTTTGATTGTATTTCTCTCGAGCTCAAGTATTTGTTATACAGCTTCTTAAGTTCTTGCTGTCATGCTGGATGAGGTAAGTCTTGCTGAGCTTTTATGTTATGAGCTTGAGTGTCTTGAGCAGAAGTAGTGGAAGCCTTGCTTTTCTATGCAAGTATTTCACAGACATGTTGAACAGGAAATATTCTTAATGAAAAACATTTCATAAGAATTAAAGCTACACCATATATATATATATATATATATATATATATATATATATATATATATATATATATATATATATATATATATATATATTGCTTTCTTTAATCTTCTACTTTTAAGAATAAGTGGCATTTTAAAATATCCTATTTTCTATATCATTACCAGGACTTATCACTGAGAATAACTGTTGCAGAATATTCTGATGACGGCAAAGGTGAAAATATTGGACATGTTATCATTGGTCCTGAAGCAAGTGGACTGGGCATTACCCACTGGAATCAAATGCTTGCTACCCTGAGAAAGCCAGTCTCCATGTGGCACCCACTTCGGCAAAATTAGCTTCTGTTTTGTATCATGGTAAAAATTCTTTGCATGGTGCCAATTTGTACTAAAATACAGGCTGGTACATACAAATAAGTAGAGTGGTATATATTATTGCTGCTGTTTGTTACTCAAGAAAGATTTCATGTGATTAAGACCATATAGCAGATAAATTTAAGAATTTATTATTTTTACTAATGGTAATGGCCTCTCATTTAATATGTAATTGTATTTTATGCATTTTAATTCTATGGCATAGTAGACGATGTCATGTTTGCTTTACAACTTGCTTCCCCTGTTCTCATCCATTATCAATATACTCAAAAAATAAATGCTATGATTCATTATTAATTATGTAGAAAAGTTAGTGGCTCAGTTGCTTTGATCCAAGAAGTACAGTAAAAATGAAAGTACTTTTCACTTCTAAAAATGTTTAGTTTAAACTCTGGAAATGGTCCAAATATTACAGTTGTTGTTGTCTTTCGGCTTTTCCCGGTTAGGGGTCGCCACAGTAGAACTCCGGTCCGCTAATGATTGGCAGTAGAATTTCATGAACGCTGAGGTGCCAGCTCGACGTTCAACCTTCAACGAAGGCACGCCCATTTATGCATGTCTTTCGAACGCCCGCCCAACCGCGGGGAGGACATGCAGACTCCACACAGAAGGCACTCCCCGCACTCCAGCCGAGAATCGAACGGGAGAACCTCTTGCTGTGAGGCAACAATGCTACCGCTGCACCACCGCTGTCCAAATATTACAGTATTCATCTGAAAAAAATGTTTTCTAAAGATCAGATAACATTTGAGTAAACAGAAAAAATATATACCTGTTAATCACAAAAATATTTAAAAATATATGTCTGCATACAAAGTCAGTCATTTGTATTAT
This sequence comes from Protopterus annectens, assembly GCF_019279795.1. Lineage (NCBI taxonomy): Eukaryota > Metazoa > Chordata > Ceratodontiformes > Protopteridae > Protopterus > Protopterus annectens. The sequence continues at coordinate 1,237,614,493 of NC_056732.1, read as the reverse complement.
TTTAAAAAAGGCTAATTTTATCTTGTATTAAATATATATTCTACTACTTTGTAAAAGTCAGATGAATAACTTAAACATTTATTCTTGTGAAATTTAAATATCATTATTGGGAAATATTTATAATTCTTTAAAGTTAATGAGGATCTGAAATCAGCAATAAATTCAAAACACGAGCAAATATATTTAGGACTAGTAATGTTAAAGTATCTATGTCAAATGGTAGTTTTGGATTTTAATTTGTGAAACCTCAGATTAATAAATCAAAATTGACAGATATAATCTTCTAACTACTGCAGTACAATCCCAGTAGAAAAATGAATTTTATATATTAAACAGAATGTGTCACTATATACAATTTATATTCCAAGCTAATCTTTTTATATTTAGATGATAGTATCTTTGTGTACTATGCCTGACAAGAAGATAATTATTCTAACAGAAAACTTGTAAAGTTATAGAAAGTTCACTGCCTATTAGTGTTAATACTGATCAGAGGTCATATTATTAATGTGCATACTAATTAAGAATTGACACAGTGGTTGTTCATAATATTTTCATTTGTCATTCCTTCAGTTTTCTTAGTCATTTTAACAGTTGGAGTTTTGTTAAAATTTGTTTGAAAGTTCAGCTAGTTTTGTCATTTTTTTATTATTTAGTGTTTTGTTTTGTGCTTGCTGTTCATGTATGTATATTCCATGATCTTCTATGTATCATCTAGAGCTTGAACATATTTTTATTGATTTATTTATTTACTTATACTGAGTAAGCAATAGGGTCAGTTTAAGAAACTAATTAATTTTACAGGAAATAACTGCAAATTTTGAGATAAAATATCAGAAACTCTTTAAATCATTTTGCAAACATGAAAGCTGTAAAGTACAATAGTGTTAGAATTTAGAAGATTTTGAACTGCACAACTGGAAGTCTGTGCATACATTTTTAAATGATTTTTGTAAAATTTTGATAATATTTTAAATTACATAAGTAAAACCATACAGTTTACAATAAAATAATACAATCAGTTTGTATCTTGCCATGAGTCAGTACTGACTATAGAAGCATAACTAGGAAGAAAGGTACTCTATATGTTATCAGTGAAAATATATCTCTTTAGACAGTATATATACACACTATGATATTGATTCAATCAGGTACTTAAGCCACAATGTACACTGGTTATAGCAGTAATACATTAAGATCAAAGCTCCTGTAATAAGTCTAAAAATTAGACACATCCATTCACAATACCGTCCATGTTTTATCTGCATCTGGAAATTAATTTGTCATTTTATGATTTTTTGAAGTGGGCCTATCTAGTTAGTATTCAGTTAAAAAAATAACAAATCCTTTAATACTAATAAATGCATCTAACTGAAGGAAAAGTAAAAGTACTCAAGGTTTATGTATGCTTCTAAACAGCACTGTGAAGGCATTGTCATCACATATTTATTTACAATGTGACAGTAGATATATCAGCAACATAGTATAAAAATAGATGGCAATGGTGTGCATTCAGTGGTGAAGTTTTAATTTAACAGTAACATTTATTATGGTGGGTTAATCGTTGTCTTTTTTCATGTATGTATATATATATATATATATATATATATATATATATATATATATACATATATACATATATATATATATATATACATATATTAGTCTCAAATGTAGTTAGTTGCACCTAGATATTTATTTATAAATAAATGAGCACAGATGAAGATATTGCTATAGAAATAGACACATATAGATATGAATATAAATGTAGACATAGACATGCATGTTATCCTAGGATTTTTGTGAATGTGGTACCTCTATACAGAAGTGCTATAGGCTGTAAGTGCCTTTTTCATTCATTTAATGATGTTGAAATTCCTGCTGCACTTGGTTAGTAATGATAAAAGACTGTATCTACATATAAAATATAACTTTTATATGTATAAAATATAACATGTAAAATCTAATCTTTTTGCAAAATAATTCTGATTCTTCTTTTAGATATATTAGACTAAGGACATTTTCTGACTTTTGGACAGACATAACAGGTAACTGCATACCAGTGACATCAGCAGAATATAGCAGTCATGAAAATGTATTCAATATGTAGTATACGTTAAAAGTTGAAGCATGTTTTGCTTTCTGTCTCCCATTGCCTCCCAAATATCTCCCCATAGGCCTTGAATGTACAGAGGGAAAAAGCACTGTCATCTGCTTTTGAAAGATTCTCAGTTCAGTGTAACTTTCTTGTACTATCCTGTGATTTGTAGCTGCAAGCCCCACCTAATCCCATCTCTTCCAAATTATGCCAATGCATAATAAATATTTATGAAGTCAATGAATATTTTCTCATGGATATGTATTAAGCAGTGATCAGTGCCACCATGATTAGTGAAGTGAGACAGAAATTCAAACAAGGCACAATATAACAGAATTAAAATAATTAGTCTTAAATGAACTATGTAAATGGTTCAGAACTTGAAACTAACCTATTTAAATATTTTAAATAAGAAAGCATAACCTGTTGTAATCATAAGAAAATGTGTATAGGTACATAGCACTTAACATATAAATAATGCTTGGTATAACTGAATTAAAACAGTGTTTTATTTTAATTATGTAAACATCACAGAACTAGAAAAATAACTATTTTTAAATAAAGCACAAAACTGTTGCATTTATAATAAATCTGTATACAGTTAATTAACACTTACATGTCAAAGTAACCCAGAAAATAAATATTGAGAGGAAAAAGAAATATATGTGTGTGTGTGTATATATATATATATATATATATATATATATATATATATATATATATATATATATGTAAACTAACTTAGCATGTCCAGAAAAGTAACAGTTCAGAGTAAATACAAATTGAAATCAGTCCAATGGTCTGTCAAGATTAGGGTACTCATTTTATTTCTCTGATTCATTTGTTCATTTTCTCTGGGTTCTTTGGAATAGACAAACCTTCAGTAGTTTAAAATTCATGTATGTGGTGCATGCTGGCAAATGCCTAATCAAATCCCCGTTCATATTAGTACTTCCACTTGAATTCATCTAGAAGTAAAGGAATCAGTTTTGCTCATGTGCTATTCAATGTTTTGAATTGATTCTTGGCCCAGAACCACATAGCCACTATAGCATTATTTGTTGTACATGTTATGCATTCAGTTAAGTTGGTGCCATAAGTCATGGTACTGTGAATGCTATTTATACCAGGCAAGTCCATTATTCCACTGTATGTTGCCCTCTGATCAGACACAGTAGTGGCTCCAGGGTGTACATTTTTTGATAATTAGTAGTATGGCAGCATCCCTTTTGGGCACTAAGGTTAGCCAGCTATTTTTTTCTGAATAGTCACACATTTCAAAGTCTCAGTTATCCCTTCTTCCAGATTTCACTCTCTGTTGTACTTGACATGATGGAATACACTCATTGATTTGTATCTTCTTGCTAGGACCACTAAGTCTTGCAAATGCTTCTAGGTGCACACATCTCTTATGAACTGGTGCCAGTCCACCATGGCCTCAATTTCACCCCAAGATGGTCAGCTGCCACAGTCACTGCATTTCCTTGTCCACCAGTAGATTATCTTCAGGAGAACTGGAAGTGGCACATGATTTTTGTGAAAAAAGTACCAGTTAGCAGTCCACTTTTGCTCCAACATTTACTGGAATGGCACTTCCAGACAGCGGCTAATCTGCACATATCTACTGAGGAAGAGTACCCACAAGCAGGGCAAATATTGTAAAAATGCTATAAGAGAACCAATAGTAACAGCAGTCTCTGTTAGGTAGGTATCATTGCACAATCCATTTTTGTTTACTAACTCATTCATCATGTCAATCTAATTAGCATATGTGACATATTACTTTACTTCATATAATAATTTATTAATGATGTTATCTTATTAGTAGAGCTGGACATGTCCACATCTGTTCAGTTACATCCCTGGGTACTAGAATTGACTATAGCCTATAGTTATGCTTACTGAATCGTCTAGCCACGATATTTTATTAATTTGCATCATCTATAAATGGTAACTGGATAAAAAAATAAATGATTTGAATGTATTGTATGGTTAGTGTTCTACTGCCATCAAATGAGCAACTCTCAATCATGGCTAATTCTGGAATCTATAAAAACTGTCACTTTTAATGTAAGGTAAATGACTATGATTAAATTCATAACATTAAAAAAAGACAAAACATGCCACTTTGTTTATACACACCACTTAAGTCAACCCTATACTTCAGTTACTTTTATACTAAAGGTATGAATGTATGCAACTTTATGTTGCAGCAAATGGTGTTTCTAACAGGAATGTTTACTCTACAGGGTATTCATGATTATATGTTGAAAAACGTTACCGTTGCATCTAATATCAGTCCCCTTATTTGCCATAGGCAGAGAAAACACGTAATTATAGATTCTCAGAATCCTTTAAAACATATACCATCAGATTTATTCTTAATCAAAAACTGTTGTAATCCTTATGGTAATGAGGCAAACAGAGGAAGGAGATGAGTATGTCCAGATAAAGACATGAAGTCCACATGCAGCAAGGCAATGCTTTCAGGAAAACACCCTCAGCGAAAGAAAGGACAAGAACATTTGTAATACAATAAGTGTTGTGGTTAAGATGTCCTTTCAGTGTACATCTGAGATATTGGCTGTCCTTTATTTATTTTGAAACTATCACACCTGTACTTTCTTTTGTACTGTACTGTTTTTACATGTATAACACTCAGTTTGTAATTAAGTGATTATATTCAACACATCCATGCTATATTCCTGCAGATGTTATTAACCTTTTGCATTTTCTTGCAGGTTATAATTTTTTTCATTCTTATTGCAGGTGTGTCATACCAATGCACTTCAGTATTTGTCTTTGAAGTCATATAAATGTGCATCCTTCCATCTAAACTAGTTTTGATGTAAGTAGATTCATAGTTTGCACACCACTACTTAAAATAATAGTTTTATTGTAATATTTTGAATATAAAGATGATACTTTGACAGTATCATAAACATTAAATGAAATGTACTGTAATGATTCATTATAATATATCTCATCTGATATATTTTGAATTGTCAAGAAAAATATTTTTGTGTTATATTTAATCATTATTCTTATTTATATTTTGTTTGTTAAATGTACACATCTTATGTTTTCTGGTATACCCTTCCATACATTAGACACCTAATATATTTCGTTTTGAAACATTTATAAATTATAAAAGATTCTTCAGTATTGAATGACTGGGTTTTTAAAATTATCAGAGGCAGGGCTACTCTGTAATTTTTCCATTAAATTTAAGCAACTACAGGATGTTATACTAAAGTGTAAGAGATAAATGCAGATATTTTTGACCATCTTATTTTACATACAGATATTCAAAAATGTAATTTGGGAATGTTTCAATTTTGGGCAAACATCTTTAGAATATTCTTCTTTGTTCAAAGGAATGTATGATCATTTATATAAACCTGTATACTGTATGTCTTCTAATAATCTAAAATTCAAATACAGTTATAATTTTATCACATCTTAACAGAATTAACCCTATGCTTGGACATTATTATTTATAAGTACAGTTTTACAAAACCACTGTTAGTTCTTCAGTGCATGCATTTCTATGAAATTATGTAAAATCTTTGCTGAATGTACAATGGTTATATAGTACTATATTATGTATTCTTATAAATAAAATAAATTTAAAGTCTGCACTGATTTTTTATTAGTTTTTCTCAACCTTTCTGCTCTTCCTGATCAAAGTATTGGCTGTGCCATCTTCAATATTAACATGCATATGCATGCGCAATCTTTCACACAGACACATGTACACACACAACAATCTCAAATTTCAGAATACTTAATCCAGTAATAACCTTGCAATGTTTCCTTATTTTGCTCCTTGTCAGATTTTAAAGCAGTGAGCTTTAGATGACAAATATTACTCAAGCTTATAAGATAAAATTATCTATGAGTTTATCACATTTTGAAAAAAAGAATTCCATATCAGATGCAGATAAGGAAAAGAGTCTTGGAAGAGGATAAGTGAAATAAATCTTTCACTAGCCAGATTACACTATCAGTAACTGCTATGCTTTTCAAAATAGAACAGTGTCTAGGAGATTTCAGAGGCATCTTAATGAGAGAAAGCAGCATTTGCACATAACTCCAGATAGGCTAATGGTAAGAGAAGCTTCTACTGTTCTGTTTGAATTATTCTGTCTCTTAAAATTATATTTATCAATGACAAAATAATTACATTGATTCTAAGACACTCCCCACCACATCCATGGAGTATCATTCCATGTTGTGCTGTAACTATGCATTTCATTTTGTTGGTCATATCACTGAAATTCGTTTGTAAGTAATTTTGATTTGCAATTTGGATTCTGCTTTAGGCTGCTGGAATTCAATATATTTTTTTCCTGCTTGAAGAAAAAAATGTGAAATGCTAGTAACTGTATTGCCAGCAGCAGTGTTGTCTACCAAAGTTTTGTGAAGTCCATTCAATCTTGTGTAAGTGACTGAAAAATGAACATCGGTCAGTGTTTTTGATACGACTAAGAAGGAAGAGCAACCTAAGTGCTCAGAAAGAAAGAATTATACATGTATACATAGATGTAAGTGCAACACCTTTATTGAGATAGGAAATAAGGTTAAATGGTGTTCCAAGTGGAATGTTTACATAGGCATCCACTTCACTGGTTGCTAATGGGAAGCTGGTTGCTGACCTAGGGAAGACACATACAATAAACCAAGAGTTGATTATATAATTTAGCACCCCATACAGAAAGTGTGGGGTTTATAATGATTTCTGTGTGATTTACTAAACATTTGTGTTTGATTTATGTTTTGGGCTTTGATTTGGTGTTCTTTCAGAAAAAAAAACTGATAAATAAATGCATTCATTAAATAATTACCTAATTTATTTGTCTTCTCTGCTGTCACTGTTATTGCAATACCCTAGGTACACATTAAGCTGCTTCTGTAAAAACTGAATATCAGCATTACATAGTAATTATTTGGAAGGGTTATCTTTGTACACTCAAGTTTCACTGGTTCTGTTAGGCATAAAGCATGCACTGTCAAGTTCAAACAAGTCACAACACAACAGTGCTGCAGGACATGATATTATGCCTTTAAGTGTCTGGAGCACTATGATCACATGCTGAGTACTCTCCTTTCCTCACATCCCCCATGATTTTCCTACTGTTATTATTGTTACCTTGATTCATATTTGGAATATATTTTTATGTACAGCTTGTTGCTGCCTTATTAGCTTGAGGATTAGATCATGGTTGAATAGGGTTCTCTGACTGCACCTTCACAGTTAGCAAAACATATATATATACATATATATATATATATATATATATATATATATATATGTGTGTGTGTGTGTGTGTGTGTGTGTGTGTGTATGTGTGTGTAAATAAATATGGGTTAATTTGATAGTTTAAACTGATTACTCACTCACATACAGATTTTCTATCTAGTCAAATTGCAATTTAGTGAGCAACTGTTTTGTTCACATACTTTGGTCAACAAGAAAGCTGTTAATATTTGGTGCGAGATCATTTAATACCAGGGTTGTGGACTATACCTGTTCTAATCTGGACCAGCTGTGGATGTGGCCTGAAGGAAACCCAGGCAAAGAAAAAGAACTTTGCAGCTTAAAGCAAGGCTTAGCCAAGGTCTGCAGCCATAACCTTTAATTTTGCAGCATGTTTCTGGAAGGGCAGTGTGGGACTTAGCCTGTGTTATAATGTTACCTCCAATGAATGATGATCTTGCTTGTACTGTAAGCAGTGCAAATATTGTGGAAAGCCAAATGAGATATATTTTTTGGTTTCATCTACTAAACAAACCTGTATTTTTAGAATATCTGCCTCCATTGTGTTTGTGAGATCTGAGTCTTTCTTTCTCCCTCTTTTTCTCTGTATATCTATATCTATATAGATATATATACCGACACACACACATATATATATATATATACACACACACACACACACATGCACACATACTATATATATATATATATATATATATGTGTGTGTGTGTATGTGTGTATATATATATATATATATATATATATATATATATATATATATATATGAAATAGCTGTGTAAAATCTTACCATAACCATAGATGTCCTTCTCTTCCATGTTACAGTATCCTAAACATGAGGGATCCTCTGCCTGAAGTGACCTGAACATCCAGCCTATATACAAAAGCTTAGCCTGGCTGCTGTATGGTGTGTGGCACGTCTCATGTAGGTACCATAAATGTGATGTCTACATGCACAGATCTCAGAATTGAATGCCCGAGTCAGACAATAGTCTAAGGGTAACTGATCACAATGCCATCCAGAGAGGGAAAATAAGGAACAAGTAGAAAGGGAAGAAGAGGCAGGCATCCTAAAAGGGGGTAGGAGGGAGGGATAGGAATACTGCAACATGGAAGACAGGGACATCGATGGTTATGGTAAGATTTTACACAACTATTCTATGTCTTTCTATTCTCATGTTGCAGTATTTAAAACATGAGGCAGAGCACCAAAGCTCAGCCTATGTTATGGAAGGTGCAAGAAGAGGAACTATCTATGAATCAATGCAGGATGGGTTTAACAAAGCCCACCCTAGCCCTGGAGATATTGTTCAGCTTATAATGTTAAGTAAAACTGTGGACTGAAGACCATGTGGCTGCCTCCAGGACAGTGGCTGTATCTAATCTTTTGAAAAAGGCTCCAGAGGAGGCTACAGCCCTGGTGGAGTGGGCCGTCATAGTGTAAGGAAGGTGTTTTCCATGAAAGGAGTAGCAAAAGGAAATAGTCTTTAAAATCCAAGAAGATATTGTTTGCTTGGGCACAGCTTTCCCCAGTGCCCTGGTGTGGAAGGATACAAACAACTGGTTAGACTTTCTGATGTTCTTAGTCTTGTCTAGGTAAAATCTAAGTTGTCTGTGAACATTGAGGGAATGAAGCACTCTCTCACTGTCATTTTGTGGGAAGGAAAGAACGTGGGTAAGTGGATGGACACGTTAAGCGAAAGTTCATTGACCACTTTAAGCATGAAGGATGGGTTTGTATGAAGAGAGACACTATCCTTATGAAATATCAGGTATGGTGAGATAGCCATGAGTGCTTGTAGTTCTGAGACCTGTCTGGCCAAAGTTAGGGCTACAAGAAGCACTGTTTTCCAAGTGCACATCTTCAAGGTGGCTGTGTCGGCTGGCTCAAAGGGGGCAGTGATAAGTTTTTCTAAACTGAAGTTCAGGTCCCAAGGAGGAGGTATGATATGAAGTACCCCCTGAAGGAAAAGTTTTACCTCTAATCTGGACAACAAAGGTGGATTGAGAGGTAAGCAAGCAGAGATTGCAGATAAATGGACTTTCACTGACGAATATGAAAGTTCAGACTTAAAGAATTCACACAAATAGGACAAAAATATAAGTACATCTGCCTGAAAGGGATCTGGTTGCCTGTGAAGAGACCAACAGGAGTATCTTTTCCACTTGGATAGTTAGGGTCTCCTAGTAGTAGGTTTCCTGGCCTCCTGCATGACAGAAAGCACGTCCTCTGAATAAAGGTGTCTAAAATCATAAGATCAGAAGTTTATCACCCACAAGGTTAATTTGAGGGTTTGGAGGTGTGGATGGATAAGTGATCCCTTCTGTTGTGTGATGAGGTCCACCTTGTGGAGTAACTTGTAGTGATTGCCCTTGGCTAGAGAAAAAATAAGGGGGAACTAGTGCTACCTTGGCCAAAAGAGAGTCACTAACAAGAGTTTTGGTTTGTCATGTTGGATTTTCAGCAGGACTTTCTGTATCAGATGGAAGAGGGGGAACACATAAACAAACAACCCCTTCCAAGAGATTGACAAGGTGTCCACCTTCCAGGCTTGGGGGGAGGGGTTCTTGTGCAGAATAGCTTCAGTTGTCTGTTCTGAGGGGAGGCAAACAGATCTATTTGTGGTGTACCCCATCAGTAGAGTATGTCCAGGAAGACATCCCTGTGCAACATCCATTCATGATTCTGTGATAATGACCTTCTGAGAGCATCCAGCTGAACATTGTTTTGAGATGGGATGTAAACTGCCTGCAGTGTCACCTTGGAGAGGGTAACCATTTCCCAACCTTGGATGGCCAGCCTGCAGAGTAAGTATGATTTTGTCCCCCCTTGCTTGTTCATATACCACAGGACTGTGGTGTTGTCTGTAAAGATTCTTGGACGTCCTGAGTCTATGAGGGGGAGAAAAGCTTTTAGGGCTAGCATGAGGGCAGTCATTTCACTGATATTGATGTGTATTTTCTGAAGACAGGAGTCCCATTATCACTGAACCTTCAGTCCTTTCATAGTTGCTCCCCATCCCAGATTTGAAGCATCTGTGTACATCTGTTGTACTGCAGGGAGTGGTTGTAATGGTAGCCCTGGGTTCAGGTGAATTTTGCTGGATCCACCACAAGATCTCTTTCTTGAGACATGGAAGTAATGGTATCTGAAACTCTAGTGGGTGGTCATGTTGAACCAACCATTCTTCAGGTACCATTGACATTTTCTCATGTGTAACCTGGCTAGGAATAACATGGGAAGCATGGCTGCCATCAACCCCAAGAGGCATACAAACTCCCTGGCTGAAATGTAGCTGGCTAGGAGTAAGTCCTGGAAACAAGTGGTTAGAGATGTGACCTTTTCTGGTGAAAGAAAAGCCTTCATCAAATCTGTTCTTATTCTGCAACCCAGGAACCCCTGGTCCTGGAAAAGAGTAAGCGAGGATTTGAGATGGTTGATTGTGAAACCTAGGCCTTCGAGGAGGGAAATGGTGAATTATAGGTGCATTAGTAGAGTATTTGGATGATCTGCCTAGATAAGAAGATTGTCTAAGTAAGGGAAAATTCGCACACCTTTTTTTCTGCAAAAGGCTACCACAAGAGCTAGACATTTTGTGAATACCCTTGGTGCAGTGGGCAAACCAAAGGTCAAGGCAATAAACTGAAAGTGCAAGGATTGCACAGCAAAACACAGGAATTTCTGATAAGATGGGTGGATATGGATGTCAAGATATGCATTCTTCAAGTCTAGAGTGGCCAAATAAGAGTTGGGAGTCAAGAGTGGAAGAATGGTTTGGAGGGGCAGCATGTGGAAGGTAGGCACAAGGAGGGAAGGGTTTAGAAGAGACAGGTCCAAGATATATCTTCATGGGCCAACCTTTCTTGGGAGTAGGAAGAGTCTGAAGTAAAACCCTAGGCCTTCCTGTCCTGGAGGGACTCTTTGAACAGTATCTTGTCTTACAAGATCTTTAATGACTTGTGGGATGAGATGAATTTTGTCCTTTGGGGGAGGTGGGATACCTTTTGGGAGAGGCTATTCCCTCCAGGTAATGAAATATCCTTTTTCCACTATTTACAAGACCCAGTTGTCTGAGGTGATATGTGGCCATAGGTGAAGACAGTGAGAGAGGTGGACAGAAAGGGGAATACAGAGTGTTAGGGTCTGACAGTCATGCATTGTTATGCCTGTCATGAAAGGGCTGTCTTGGACTAGTTTGAGAGGAGACAAGTCTGAATGAGGAAGGCTTTCTAGCACCTTTTCTGGGTTTGGTGGAAGGTGGAGTGGAAGTATTCCTGACAAATCTGGGTTTAACAGGGTTGTTTCTATGAAACTTAGGCACAGGTGAGACAAAAAGGTGTTTAAGATCCTGCAGCTCTTTGATATTTTTTTCCTGCAGGTTTTTAAACACTTCTGCCAACTGTTTTCCAAAGAGAAGGTTATTGTCCAGTGGAGTGTCCATGATTCTGCTTTTAAAATCATCAGGCAATGGTTGTAGCCTGAGCCAGGAGTACCTACGAATGACTGAGGCTGAGGCAGCTGACCTGGCTGAAGATTCTGCAGCATCATAGCTGCATTTTATGGTGTGTCTAGTGACCTGTGCAGCTAATGAAAGGGTGGAATCCATCTATGCCTTGGTGGGAGACTCTGTTATAGAATTCAGTTCATCCATGGCTTGTGAGACCAGGTCCAAGGCATATTTGACCATATGGGTTTGCTAGTTGATGACTCTGAAGGCCAGTGTGGAAGATGTGCAAATGTTCTTTCCTAACCTATCCATCATCTTACTGTCTTTATCTGAATGGAGCAAGGAAGAGGAGGGAATCTGTCTGGATTGTTTTATCGGGAGAGACTGCTATAAAAGTAGGGTCTGTCATAAGAGGTTTGATAAGGAATTTGAAGTCATCAAGAACTTTACAGACCCTGTCTGGTCTTTTAGGGGCTGGTGGCTGAGAGTCAGGGGCCTTGGAGGCTGAAGCAAAGGTGATCAAGTAGGCTGGGATCACTGGAGGGATGGCTGAGGGAGCGAGGGATTCCATCTGTAGAAGCTCATAATATCTCTTTTGAACTTCTGTAATTTGTGTAGAATCCCATATGAAATACTCCCTCATTTTGGAAATTGTTTAACCAATGGTGATGTCTTCAGGAGGAGAATGACCTTCTAGAGAATCCTCTTCAGAAGAGCAATATCCTAAGGAACAAGACAGTTATGGGAAATAAAAAGGGGACTCATCTGAAGAGGATAATGAATCTTCTTCAAGTATCTGTGCATGGGACAATGGGCCTAAAGAAACAGGTCTGGGACTCAAAGCTGGCAGACTAGAAGGGGTCTGTAATGAAGTCGGCCTAAGGGCCACGAAGGCCTGGAAAATAGATTGGCAGGCATTTTCTCAGTCAGGACTATTTTGTGAAGGAGCAGGCAAATGCTTAGGCTTCTGCCTCTCTCTATTTTTTTTTTTTAGACAAGGGATCTTTGGTCCGTGCTGAGGAGGTGCAGGCCTAGGGTCCAAGGATACCAGAGGATTAGAGGAGCTTTCCTCAGATATGAAAGCTGTCCTAAGCTGTTTGGGTGAATCTGGCTCCCCCCCCGACATTGGGAGCCAACATTGCAGGTGCCTCCATGGACATGCAGGCTGGGGAAACTAGGGTGGCGTCTGACACAGTACCCGCCGAAGTTGCCAAAGACATCAGAGGTACCTCAGCCCCTATATCAGTGACTGGTGGGATGTCTGAATCCAGAGTCGCAGGTGTTTTTTCCAGCCTAGCTACTTTGGCCTCCTTTCTAGGTGGTTCAGCCAAAACAGCAGACATCGCTTCCATACCTAAAGCAAGACATTTAAGATGGTCTTCCACAAATAAGTTAGGGGCTGAAAGATGGCTATGCAGAGTTTTAGGGACAAATGACAGGCAAATGGAACACTCCTTGTAGTCGTGGGTAGTGACTAAACAAAAGAGGCAGAGGGCATGGCTATCTTTGTGCAGAATTTGATGTCTACACTTACATTTTCCTTTTCTAGATGACATGGATGGAATCAGCTAATATAATAACAAATAAACAGCAACCAGAATAGAAAATGTTCCCCAACAGGCTACTTATCTTTTTAGAAGACACTGGTAGACAGTAGAATAAGCAAGCTTACGTTCGAATGGCAGCAGAGAATATCTGACGTCTGGGCATGCGGAAATCACATTTATGCTCCATGGTTTATGGTACCTATGTGTGATGTCCCACACATCAGACAGCAGCCAGGCTAAACTTTTGTATATTGGGCAGATGCTTGGGTTGCCTCAAGTGGAGGAGCCCTCATGTTTTGAATACTGCAACATGAGAATAGAAGGACATATATCAGAACTTGGCATAAATCCCCTACATAACTCACCAGATTTCCAGCTGTCTCACAGATAGGACCCACAAAGCGAGATCACCTTCATCAAGAGACCAGTCATCAGCGGAGTACCCCAGGGCTCTATGTTGGGTCTGCTCTTGTTTGGCATCTACTTATCAGAAGCTAAGACTAATGTCAAAGACCTCTGGTGCACCAAGTTTGCAGAAGATTGTAAATCAGGAGCTATCATAGACTCTCCTCATGACACCAACATACTACAAGAGGATCTAACACAAAGAAATGACAAGCAAAAACCACGTTTTAAGACTCAATGCAAAAAAATGCATTACAGTGCCCTTTGGGAAAGCCTCCACCCAGGCTAATTACTTATTTAAATATGTTGGATGAAACTCATTTAATTAAGTTCAGCAACTTCAAAATTAGGATTTTTTTTATATGCATACACACTGAAGATTCTCAATTGCAAAAAATTACGGACTTAGAAGCTTTGATAAAAAATGGACCCTATTTTATGTTAAAGTCATTGTCGGCTTTTTCATCCCTAAGAGTTTAACCAATCATCAGGGATCTGGGAACATTTTTAGACAGGAACCTGGTGTTCAACCAGCAGTTAGCCAAGACAGTAAGAAAATAATTCTGTGTTGCCCAACTCATAAGCAAGGGTATGGCATCCAGGTACAAGGAAGCAATAGTACCACTCTACTCAGCTTTTATCAGACCCATCATTGACTGCAATGCTCCCTTTGGCAAGTACCTAGCCAGGCACTTGCAAGAGTTCCTCACCAGCAGAATCCAGGATATGAATGCCCTGTCCTACACAGATCATCTTAATTCCATATTTCTGTAATCAGTCTTTTACAGGTTACTGGGATGTGATCTATGCCTAGCATATAAGGCATACTTGGATCCAGCTCTGGTGGATCTGTTGCACATCTGCAAGACTAACACCACCAAAAACACTAGATCCAGGGACTTGAACTTTGTCAGTGACACAAATAAAACCTTCTAGAGAGACCAATATGTATCGCAAAGGATCCCCATCCAATGTAATAAGCTCTCCATCTATGCAAAGCAGAGTTCATCCCTGACTATTCAGAAGAAACCTTGATTATTGGAAGGGAAATTGTAAAATTCACTCTCGGTCTAAACCCATGTTTCTGATGGACAAAGGCCAACAGTAAGTAAATTAATCTTAATATATAACCCCATAATTCTTAGCTATTTTTATCTAACATTCCTCACCAAGGAACTGGGACAAAACTGGGTTGGTTTGCATGCCTAGGTTTGTAAAGACCCTGGTGATCATTAGTCAATATGAACCTATGATTTGACTGAATCGCACATTATTGAACTTAACTGACTAGAAACTCATTTGAGTGAATCATAATTGATAGAAAACGTTCTACTCAACAGATATACCAGACTTATTTTATTCTGCAGGGAGGCAAGTCCCTCAACACCTCCCTAGTGGGGGCTTTGCCTCCCATACTCCCTTTCTTCTGTAAACTAACTCCATGGTCACACAACTGTGGAGAAAAGAAAACCAACACACACAGTGAATCAGTAGTACCGCTCAAAGACATCTACAGATCAATGTGGTAAGATACAAAAGTGCTCACTACCAATCCTCAAATTTTCTTCTAGATTTACTTGCTTAATAGGTAGTATGATGAGAAATGACAGCCTCACATACTGTCTACAGACTTCTACACTTTTCCATTAATTGTGATTCAGTCAAATGAGCATTCAATTAAATTAAATATGTGTGTGTGTGTATGTGTGTGTGTGTATATATATATATATATATATATATATATATATATATATATATATATATATGTATATATATGGGTCTACTTCAAAACATTGAAGGCCCACAATATCGAAGACCAAATCATCGAGACAAAAGCATTTGAACCTCACTTCAGCAAATGACCAGATCGTTGACTCCATTCCCAGGGTAAGTAACCACTTACACCACAACTAATGAAAATTAAACTTTACCATCCCTAACCCATCAAGGTGGGGGGCTATGCCCCCATTCCTCTCTAAATATATCAACTTTGAGACTGAATTACAGTTGGGAAAAGTCCACCTTGTTGGCCAACAGGTTACTTACCATGGGACTGTTATCTGGTCGCTGATATTGTGGGCTTCCGATGTTTTCAGGTAGGCCTATATATATATATATATATATATATATATATATATATATATATATATATATATATATGACTATATTATATGAGACTCTTGCATTTCCTTGAAATGCTTGTTGGAAAACATCTGCTAAATTAACTGTATTTGGTTGACAAATGCAGATGGTCAACAGGTGTGAAAGATCAACAATCCCCCAGATAGGGGAATATTCTCTTTCCCCAGAGATTGTGTTTGCCTCCTGCAAAAAGTGATGTTATGAAATGGCCAGCTAAGCACAGCACTTTTTCTGAGTGGTATAAAATTAATATAATAGACAGACATTAGACTAATATATATACTTACATTTTATAAAATTTAGTCACTAATAATAATTTTAACTTTACAAACTTTGAATTTTTATTCCAAACAATTCCTGTCAAATTATTTGAGACTAAACTTGAAGGAAAATGAACAATCTGATGCTGCACTGAGGAAAGAACTACAGCTGGTGTCTTCCACTCTACAGTCACTATCACTGAAAATAGATGGCTTCCAACAAAAGCTGGAGAATTTAAGTGAGAACAGTTATAAACAAACAAGTTTTTAGATACCTTTTTCAACATCATCAAAATAAAATAATGGACGTGGAGACAGCCACAACTGACCTAGATGGAAGATTAAAGGAGGATGAACTGCACACAGACTTTTTTCTCAAACAAAAGACATGGCTAATGAATAAAATCAATGACCTTGAAGATCGGGAGAGAAGATGCAATATTTGAATTTTTGGAGTACCAGAGAAAACAGAAGGTGAGAACATGATTTTATTTTTGAATAATTGGATTCCCCAAATTTTAGACTTGCAAGAAGGGCTCTCATTTGGTATAGAAAGAGCTCACAAGGCAATTGGTAAGCCACTGCCCACATCCCCCATACAAGCACCGAGATCTAGTGTCGTAAAATTCCTCTTTTATCTTGATAAGGAAGTAGTGTTAAAAACCGCTTGGAGGATAATTTAACCAATACCCCATCAGATTTGACAATGACTACTTTGCAAGAATTCTGGAAATGAGGAAGAAATGTTGGCCACTGGTTAAACATCTGAAACAAAACAACATCAGAGCCCAAATACCATACCCAGCAAAAATCAAAATGCACCTTTGTTCTGGTACAAGAATCTTAATAATCTGGATGAAGCTATCTCCTTTATAACAAACAGTAACCTAATGACCATCCCAGAGGATATGGACTTTTCCCCTGTCTTCTTTAAATGAACATCTGAGAAAAATACACGGAGTGATGTCAAAAAGAAGAAACACAAAACTGATACTTCAGCTGCCACAACAAATTAATCTCTCAAAGAATCAACTGGTAAATAAATAATCAAATATTCTTTTTTTTGTTAGTGATTAATGTCTCTTAATTCATACTGCATCATTATGGTAATAAATGCTGTTTAAGTATCATTTAACACAAACAGTAAATAGTTAACTAACAGCAATAATATTAAGGAATTGCTTCAAAAAGTTTAATCTCATTGCATACTGAGATAATTTTTAGCCAAAAAGAAAACAAAAACAAAAACAAAACTGAGTTGATTTCCAAATAAGGCACTGTTAGTAAATCTAATATGTGCAGCTGCTTCGGGGGAGGGCTCCATGTTGCATACATGTATAAATCTTTATTAAAATACTAATGCAACTTGTTTAACCAACTACATATATAAAATGTCATAATAACTTCATTACATTAGATAATCTTTTTTTCTTCATTTATTTAACCTTAAATACACAATTTAATGTCTTATTAATGTTAGAGTATCTGTTACACTAACATCCACTAGTAAACATGAACATTTTTAGCTTTATTTTTTTCTATTTTTTACCTTACTAAGCCATTTTTTACTCAAAGAATGTTGTTAAAATTCAAGGAGAAGCTTTTTCTTACTTTGAGACGACCCTCAAGCTGTTTTTAAACTGCCTTGTCTTCCCTAAAGCTTCTGGAAGCTGTTGGTCCATTTTGCTATGTTGCACCATACAGAGAGTGTAGGGAACAGTATTTGAGATGCACCCTTAGCTTCAAACTTCCTAAGTGAAGCTAAAAACACTCAGAATGCTGAATTTAAGTAAGTTAGATTCTTTTATTTATATATAAAAGTTACTATTTTTAAGCTGATGTTTAGAAATTGGAAAATAGCAGTTTAATATGATTACTAATTTAAATTAAATCTGACAGAAAGAAGTATAAGCCTGAATCAGTCTAGACTTAGAAACATATATACACAATTTAAAGTTTGTAGTAGTGTTTCCTGATTATGTAATACTTGAAGACAGCAAACTGTACAAGCTTTTGAAAACATTTTGTTTTAACTGTACCCTCAATCTTTAGTGCCAATGAAGTTCTATTAGACTGAAGACAAGTACAGAGTATTTGTACAGCAGAACTTGGTTAACAGCTTTTTCATATTGCTGCATAAGACTAGAGTCTATATGGGTGTCATCTAATAACATTTTTGAGTAGAATGTGTTATAGCTCTGCTATTTATAGACATTAAGGCAGTTACATACAAAAATGGTGTTGTAGCCCTGCTAATTGTAGACATTAAGGCAGTTACATAAAAAAAAAAAATCACATGCTTCATTACTATGGGGGACAAGAATGTGTGTGAGATGGTCCTGGATGCTACTGTCAAACAGTACTTCTCAGAATCTTTTGCTGACAGTTCTTAGGGTGAATAAGCACACAGTTAAATGTGATTATGATACTGTAGATAGCTGCACTAAGATAGTAGCCTCAGGTCCAGTCCAGTCATCAGATTTTGGCTATATAGAAGCTTTTATAACTGTAAGAATCTTGAGCAAGAAAAACTTCTAAAAATCATCTGTCTTTTATGAGGTGAGTACAAGGTGTAAACAACTAGATTTAACATAGATTAAAACACATGAGTTGACCTCTTGTGGCAAACCTAAAAACTGCAAGCATTGTTACATCAATACAACCTAGTTAATAATAAGGTTCAATTTCTTAATGAACATATAACTTGCTTCTCTATTGCAAAGTTTGTTGAAATTTCTCTATTATATGTAAAATATCTAAAGTAGCTGCACTCCAACTGAGACTGTTTAGAAAATAAGAACAAGTTAAGAAGACCTTGCAGAAGTAAAAAAAATAATAAATGGATGCAAAATGAATGGTTAGAAAATAACACATAATTAATTATCTGCATCTGAACAGAAGATGAAGTACAGCGTGATATAAAAAAGTTTGTTTTAATAATACAGGAAATGTAATAATCATTACTAACCTTTACTTAACAATGCTTAGTAGCTATATGATGTTGTGTTATTACCATTATAAGAATAGCCTACATGAAGTTTTATTTTTGCAGTGTTGGTGAACAGTCAGCAGTAAGTAAATTTTAATGTAGTCATCTCACTTTCCCTTTATTGATTTGGTAATTCACTACTTCGTTACAAATAATATAGATAACAGTGAATTCAGACTTTTAATCCTATAAAAATAAATGCAGTCCAACATTATATATTCATCTTAACAAAATGTACTTTAATATATTTCACTGAGGTAACAGTGAAGCCCCTTAATGTTAACTAAGAGAAATCTTTGGGAGCTTTTATTCTTATATCCAGTTTTTACTTGATTAGAACAATATAGAGGAACAAAAGATTAGAGTGTTGATGAATAACTATGCTAAGCAATCATTTATGCATTTTTTTTATATATGTATTACACTGTCCCAAAATATTTTAAAGAAGTTGCTGGTTAATAACCATGTTTTTAACTACAAAATGAGAGACTTTCAGTTGGACTGACATATACTCTAACTAGATATAAATGTCTGAGCCAGGCTATAGGCTCCTTTGACATTCATTAATATTGTTCACAATACTTTCTAATATATGTGCCCCAGTATTTTGAAAAAGAAAAAAAAAAAAAAAAAAAAGCAAAAAAAAAGAAATATATATATATATATATATATAAAGAAGTTATGTACTCACCATAATGTTCCATGTATGTAGTCCATCTCGCCGAACATTACGTGTGGGTTTGGAGCTGATCCTCGGCACCGACTCAGTCACTTAGAAAGCCTGAAAATTTCTGATTGGCTTGTGGCTAGGAGGTATCCCATAGTGTGTGTGCACATTCCCCAGATCTTGTTTGCTACTACTCTATCAAAATAAGACAGGAAAAAGGACAAAGGTCCAGAAGAATAAAGGTATAAACCACTGTAGAAAAGGAAAAATTGTTTCCAGATCCTCCAGGAAGGGGGCTGGTGGGTGGGTTCGTAATAATGTTCGGTGAGATGGACTACATACATGGAATGTTATGGTGAGTACATAACTTCTTTATGTTATGTAGTCCTATCTCGTCTCCATTATTATACGTGTGGGACAGTGTCCCCAGCATCTTGAATGGGTGGCTCACTGGAAAATACTCCTGAGTACCGTGGAACCAAACAAGGCTCTACCCCTGGAAGTTAAATCCAATTTATAATGGGAAATGAAGGTATGAGGGGTAGCCCACGTTGCTGCTGCACATATATTATCAATAGGTGTCCTGGCCTGGAAAGCAGCAGAAGTAGAAAAGGACCTGGTAGAATGCACTTTGACTTTAAAGGGTAACTCCTTTCCCTGAGAAGTGTAAATAAAGGAAATACAACTAGAGATCCAGTTTGATAGTGTAATCTTGGAAACTGGCAAGCCCATTCTCACCTCAGCAAAATAAATGAACAACTGTTCTGATTTTCTAAATCATTTGGTCCTGTGGATACAGAAACACAGTTGCCTATGCACATCCAATTGGTGGAATGTATACTCTGCTTTATTGGTGTGATTAGGGAATAACACTGGCAATTCAACTGTTTGGTTTAAGTGAAATTGAGAACAGACTTTAGGAATAAAAGAAGGATTGGTCTGGAGAGAAACCCTGTCTTTGTGAAAAGTTAAATATGGAGGTTTAACTAATAGGGCTTGCAGTTCAGAAACTCATCTGGCTGAGGTTATTGCCACCAGAAAAAGAGTCTTCCAAGACAGTAATTTCAACTGACAACTATGGGCTGGTTCAAAGGGTGACAAAGTAAGTTTAGACAGGACTAGATTCAGATCCCAAGGAGGAATGGGGTCTTGCACAGGAGGTCTTAACATCATGGAACCCCTAAGAAAAGATTTGCACAGTTTGTGAGACATGACTGGAATCATTAATCCCAGCATGAAAATTAGATATTGCTGCTAGCTGAACTTGGAGTGTAGCAGCCGCTGAACCCCGGTGAAAGAGTTCTGAAAGGAACTCTAAAACAACAGTAATGGGAGCTGTAAATGGATCAACTTCTCTGTTCTGTGCCCATATAGAAAATCTCTTCCATTTACTGTGATACAATTTTCTAGTCGAAGGCTTGTGAGAAGAGGTAATGATATGGATTACAGCTGGAGACAGATCATGAAGCCTGACTAGTGACAGAACTGGAGCAGCCATGCCGTCAGTTTCAGAGTGTGGAGACTGAGGTGAAGAGAACTTGACATGTGTGTTAGGAGGTCTGGCACTGGGTCCAAAGTCCATGGATAGTCTAACAGTTGAGGCTTGTGAAAAGGGAACCAAATCTGACAAGGCCAGTAAGGGGTGATGAGGATCATCTTGCTTCCCAACAACACTGCTTTCTGTATGACCTTGGGAATGAGTGGAAAATGTGGAAAAGCATAAAGCAGTCCCGGGGGCCAATCGTGGATGAATGCATCTCTTGGAGACTCTCCCGGAGGAGGGATGAGGGAGAAAAAGGTGCTGCATTTGGTGTTGATGGGGCTGGCAAAGAGATCGCAGCAGGGTTGTCCCCACTTGTGGAAGATCAGACGGGCTACTTTCTGGTTCAAGGACCATTTGTGAGGTAACAATATTGCCCTGCTTAGCTTGTCCGCTATCACGTTGGAAGTCCTTGGGATGTGTGTTGCAATGAGAAAGCACTGGGAAGAAATCGCCCAATTCCAAACTCAAAGGGCCTCTCGACATAAGGGGTATGATCTGGCCCCCCCTTGTTTGTTTAGATACCAAACGACCAACATGTCAGTCTGGATAGCTATCGTCCCTAGAGGGAGAAAGTCGTGAAGTGCTTGCAATGCTAGAAGCACCGCTCTCATCCCTAGGACACTGATAAGCAGATGGGCCTCCTGATCTTGCCATGTGCCTTGGACATACCTGCCAAGATAATGCCCCCCCCCCCACCCTATCTGGGAGGCATTCGTGATCACAGTGGCAACGGGTTGGGGCGGTACAAAGGGAGTTCCTGTGGTAAGATGACCTGGTTGAATCCACCAGCGCAGATCCTTTTTGCAAGAATCTGTGATCAGAATCTGGTGATGTAGAGGCAACTACTGAAAGGACCACTGAGATGACAGGAGCCATTGAAGTATCCTCATATGTAGTCTTGCTAAAGGTACCAAGGTTATGGTCAACGCCATAGTTCTTTGAGGCTGCAACACCACTTCGTTTTGACTCTTTGAATGGGAAATATCCTGTAAAGTTGCTGCACAAGATTCTGCATTCTGTCTGTAGGTAGTCTGGCTGTCATAGCAACCGTGTCTATGTTTGCTCCTATAAATGTTATAGATGGAGTGGGCAAAGTAGAGGATTTTTCCCAGTTTATAGAGATTCCCAACTGGGAACAGAGCTTGATTGTGGAATCTCTCGATTGAACTAGACAATGCCTGGTGGTGGGGGTCAAGAGCCAATCGTCCAGGTATGGAAAGACTTGGATTCCCTGATACCTCAAATGAGCTGTGACTACTGCCATGCTCTTGGTGAACACCCGGGGGGCTGTGGTGAGACCAAAGGGCAGTGCCCGAAACTGGTAATGATTGGCTCCTAGTCGGAAGCATAGGTAGCTCCTTGATGCTTTGTCCATCATTATGTGGTAGTAGGCATCCTGGAGATCTATTAAGCACATCAAACTGTCTTTCCCTAACAGAGGGAGTATGGATTGTAGAGTGACCATTTGGAACTTGGACTTCTTTACATACTCGTTTAACCTGCTGAGGTCTAGGATGGGTCTCCAGTCTCCTGTTTTTTTTGGAACTAAAACGAACCTGAAGTAGGTTCTGAATCCTATCTGGTCTGCTGGGACCTTTTGGATGATTCTTTTTAATAGCAACTTTTTTATCTCTATAGCCACTTAATCCCTTTGATTGGGTGGTGCATCTGGGATCCTTTTGGGAGGGAGTGGTGGAAGGGAAAAGGGTATAGAATAACCTCTGGTGATAATGTCTTGTACCCACTTGTCTCGAATGAGATTTAGCCAGGCTTCTGGGTATAAGGACAGGTGACCCCTGACCGGCTCCAGAGACGCATAGTCATGTTCCACATCAGGAACGCTGTTAGGGACGGTCATGAAAAGAATCGCAACCTCCCTGATTTTGTGGGCCTCCCCTGCCTGTAGGGTGACAGCTACCATTATTTCCTCCTCCCCTGCCTCTGAAGGAGGAATCACCCTGTGTATTCTGGAAAGGTCTCTGTGATTTCCTGAACCACATTTTATCGCTCTTCTGACCTTTAGGGTAAGGTCTAGAAGGAATGGTAAAATGGACTCCCAGAGCAGAGAGAGTCTTTCCCTTCCTGTTCACACCTGGTGAGGGTATCTTTCAACTTGGGTCCAAAAGGAGAGTATCCGTCCATGGGAGCATTGGCAAATGTAGACTTGAAAGGCTCAGTAAAAAGTTGCATAGACGCATCCAGGAATGTCTCCTTAAGGAGACTCCTGAACCTGCCACCCTACTCGCACCATCAGCTGCATACGAGATCAGCCGCATGGAGGAGTTAACAATAGATGTGAGAGTAGCCAACTGAGCCGACACGGTAGATGGGACTGCTTCAGTAGAGGCACCCTGAAGAGTATCTCCTAACTCCTTTAGGAGATCTCTCTGAAGTCTCGTAAAATGTGATAGATAGTTCAGTGATCAGAATGTAAAAGCCGCTGAAGAGAAGATATGCTTCCCGTACCTAGCCATCATTTGGGATTCCTTATTGGGTGGATGGATAGAAGAAGAATTCTCTGCTAGCTCCTTCTTAGTGGCCACAGCCACCACCATGGCATCAACAGGTAAGCCCACTGATAAAAATTATTTGTCTTTACGGTTGGAAAGAAATTTATTCGGCCTGGGGACCGGTTCTACAGCATCAGGAGTCTACCATGCTTTCTGACTCACAAGATCCAGTAATTCATCAAATGGAGGAGACACCCATGAAACTGAAGGTTGAGACCCAAAAGCCTTCAGGTACACTGACTCCTCATCAGATGGGGTAATGGGGGGCCAGCCGCCTCTCTGCCTGAGGATCTCCAAAATGTCTGCAAAGGAGACATCTTCAGAGGGCAACTTAGGCGACCCCTCCAACTCATCGAGGTCAGTGTGAGATGTGACAGACTCATCAGGGGAGTCTACATGCTTCCTCTTACATGAGCTCTTCTGAGGGGGCTCCTCAGCAGGGTCCTCTGGGGAGATCTCTGAAGATCGGGGGCCACCCAAATGGGGGTCCTGAGGCTGTGGGTCTCTGCCATCTTGGGGGAGAGAGGATGCTGAGACCATAGTCAGCGTAGTAGAGAAAAAACCAACACACTCACACAACAGGAGAGGAACTAGATCCCCTAAGTTAAGCAGATCTAGCCCCTAAAACCCACAACAAAAATAAAAGGGGTTTTACTAGGTTCTCTAACTTAAACGAACGTAGTGCAAGAAAAAGGAAACAAACTAGCACCTCTAAGTTAAATGGACTAGTCTAAAAACACACACTCACGAGAAACACACACAAATGGCCAACAGGCCCAAGAATTTTTAAAACAGGAATATGTCAAATCCTGTTAAAGACACAAATCGGTATCACAATAAGACTGTCAGCAATCAGAATAAAACTTCACATGAAGCAAAAAACTCCTAATAAGCAGTAATAATAAAGAACTAAATCACTTAGCCATGGCCAACCAAAAGAAGCTTCTGACTGAAGACGTGGCAAACGAGATCTGGGGAATGTGCACATGCACCATGGGATACCTCCTAGCCACGAGCCAATCAGAAGTTTTCAGGCTTTCTAAGCAGCCGAGTCAGAGCCGAGGATCAGCTCTGAACCCACACGTAATAATAGAGGCAAGATAGGACTACATAACATATATATATATATATATATATATATATATATATATATATATATATATATATATATATAGCCCAACATCATTTTACCTGTTTATTTTTGGATAACGTAATTAAAATATTAATTTTTATTGACTCTAGCTATTAAAGATTTTGTACTTGTTTTAAACTCATTTGATCTCATATAGTAATTCATGTCAAAGGTAGAAACCTCAACATCCAGTATTACATGTGTAACTTAAGATACTAATATATGTGTGTTTCTCCTTTTTCCTCACTACATTTTAATAACTTAGTGGAAACTATTCAATCAAGTGTATGTTTACAGCACAAGTCTCTTTACTAGTACATTTTAGAGCTGATAGGTATGTTCATGATGGTTTGGGAAAGCAGTTTGATTGATTTTATCTCATTTTTCAAACTTGAATTTTTTTTTTTAATTCCATGTATGTGTTGGGGAATTACATTACTTTTTTCTCTATGTTTTAATATGTTTATTTTGTCGTTTTTTTTTCTGCACTTAGGCATGATTATAATAAATGCTACATCACATTCACAGTCATGATTCTTGCAAACATGTCACTTAAACAAATCAAAGTTTGGAAGTCTCAACTTTTCCTTGAAAGCATTGAGATAATAAAATCAGTTATTACTGACCATTGGAGAAATTACTTCAACTCACCATGTCTTTGTCTTTAGCTTCACTTAATATAAATGGCATCAATAATTTAAAGATGAGGTCAAACCTTTTTGAGATACCTTAATTTAAACAAACCACAAATAGTATTCCTACAGGAAACACGTTTTAAATTTTTTAGATGGCGCAGTGGTAGTTTTGTCACCTCACAGCAAGAGGTTCTCTGGTTCAATTCTTGGCTGGGGTGCCTTCTGTGTGGAGTCTGCATGTCCTCCCTGCATTTGTTTGGGTTTCCTCCAGATGCTCTGGTTTCCTCCCACAATTCAAAGGCAAGCATTTCTCCCAGACCTCTGCTGAAAATTGGCTTCGTTCCAAGTTGGACTTTCCCAGTAAACAAATGTAAAATAAATAAATAAATAAATAAATAATAAAAATACAGAAAAGGATGTTTGGAAACCAAACACTTATACAATACTAACTCATGCTTCATTTAAGTCTAAAAGAAGAGGCGTGACAATGATCCTGTGAAAGAATAATATTATCTGCCCTCAAATATTATATAAGCATGAAGATCCTGAGGGACTACTACCTATCATTATCCTAAAATTCAATCATAGAATTTGGATGCTTGCTAACTATTACTGGTTCCCAGGACTGAGTGCTTCAACTGCTAAACAACATTTCAATCTTATTGATAGTATATCAAAAGGGAATCTAATTCTAAGGGGTGATTTTAACTACTTATTAGATCATTCTAACATGTAGTCATCCATGTAGACTAACATCCACTGCTACAATTCTGAAGAAATTGATAAATTCTCATAATCTGTATGATTCATATAACTCTAAAAATAAAAAAAAATCACTCTGTTATACACATACTGATCATAGATTTAAAACTCAAACCAGAATAAAGTCCTTATCTCCAATGATTTAAAATTAAAGCTTACATTCTTTACTATCCTTCCTTGTCCTTTATCAGACCATAATTTTCTTATGTTAGATATATAAACAGACTTCACAACACTAAATACTATTACTAGAATTCCTGCCTATATTGTCAAACTAAATGACTTTAAACTATGGTTATTATCAGAATTAAACTTCTTCTTAGAGACAAATAATAACTCTGAAACAAACATTATCATGGTTCGAGATGCTCTAAAAGCATAACTATAGTCTGATATAAGAAAAAATTTAAGGAATGGGAATCAGAACTACAAAACCTACAATCTCAATTAACCTACTTGAGATCAAATTACAATCATAATTAAACTCAAATAACAAAAAAGAAATAGATGCAGTAAACAAAAAATATCTAGATATTTTGGCACACAAAACAAACTTACCACTAGAAAAAAATGAAATTAAACTCGTATGCTCTCACTCCCAAACACATGCACAATTTGTCATTAAGAGCAAAATTATATTCCAAGGCAAATGATATCTTCAAATCATTACATGAAGGTACTAATAAGACCGTTTCTGATATCGGAGATATATTAGAAACCTTAGGTATAATTTCCCCAAACAATATAACTTTGATAATATAAACAAAAATGTTACAGCCCAAGAATTAATCACTTTAAATTTGAATGCCATCCCAGAAAATCTTAGTACAACTCTCGAGAAATGAATGACTTTAAATGAAATAAAAAATAAAAACAAAAAACTTTAAACCAAACAAAGCTCCTGGCATAGATGGCATCAAAACAGAGCTGTATAAGCTTTTTACAGACTCAATTATAGCTTTACTTCATAAGACCCTGGTTGAAGTACAAACTAAAAATTTGATCCCTCCCTCTTGGAGATGCTCCTTGATTACCCCTACTCTTAAATCCAACAAAGATTAGCAGCTATGTAAATCATATAGACCAATGTCCTTATTAAATAATGACTACAAAATCTTTTTGTCTATATTTGTGGGCAAAATAAAGGTTCCACTTTCATATTTAGTTCATAATGACCAAACCGGGTTTATTCATAAAAGCCACACTTATGATAATATCAAAAGAATATTAACATTAATAGAATTCTTAAACAAAGAAAATGAAGAAGCCTTGTTGGTTTGTCTAGATATAGAAAAAGCATTTGACTCTGTAAACTGGGATTTTTTGTTTGAAACACTAAAGGCATTCTCATTTCCAATATCTTTCATCTCCATGATAAAAGCTATTTATAAAGATAATTTGACATACGTCAAATTAGACCCCTTCACTTCAAAGTACATGATCCCCATAACCAAAGGTTGCCCATTATCGCCAATATTATTTGCCCTTGTCACAGAAATATTAGCGTCATCAATAAGAAATAATCAAGAAATCAAAGGCATTACAATTCTAAAATAGCGCTATTTGTGGATGATATTCTGCTTACCTTACATATGTTTTTTTTTTCTCAAAAATCTTTTTATTAAATTATGGAATATAACAAGACATCACCCAACAAACATTGTATATATAGTCAATTAGGAGTTGATTTAAGTTACACAACATTGTAAAAGCACATTTCAACTCATGAAAGTGAAAAAAAAAATCAAAAACAGCAACACAAAAACAAACTTTATATACAAGATATACAAATGGTAACCAGGATGCAAATGATAGAATGAGACCACAATCATATGAGAAAATAAAGTAGAAGAATAAATAAATCCCACACTGTACAAAAGATAAAAGTTTATAATCTAATATTCATAATTAATACTAGAAAGGACCTTTTCTAAAACTTTATTATTTAAAGCCATTTTTTAGGACTTTTCAACATAGTTTTTTTGTTCTGAAACGTACAAGTATGCCATTGTTCTAAAGGCATTCCAATTCAATTTAGTACGGCCAAGCCAATTTCTGGAAATGTAAAGTTTTATAAGAGAACAGATAAATATGAGTACATGTGTATCTGGTTTAGACAGATGTATCTTAGGTATGTGTAGAATTGCAGTCTCCCAGGAAAAAGTTGACTTGTGATACCCCATTTTCTGTAACCTTACTTTCAAGGAGATCCAAAGTTTATGAGAGAATTGGCAATATCAAAAAATATGTAAGAGGTCAGCATTAGGAGAGAAGCAACAAGGGCAGGAAGGAGAGTTATTTGCATCAAATTTATTAAGTTTGGAGGGAGTATGATAAGCATTATTATTTATCATCAACTGAGTATAGAACAATTTCTTGAAAGGGGAGTGTTCCAAAGTATTTCTAATGGCCAAGAGTTTTTGTTTCTCATTTAATTGAGGATTATGTTTGTCCCAGAAGTTAGAAAAGAGACATAATGAGTCTTGAATTAATTTGTTTATCAAATTATAAGATTTTGATAACCTTTTCTCAGGTAATAATAATGTTCTAATTACCGTATCAATATTATTAAAATCTTGCTCCCTTGGGATTATATAAGCACAATTAGCCATAATTACATCTCTTAACTGCCGCAGAATTATAGTATATTTACAATTGACTTTCAGTGTAGTTCGAAGATTTGCCAAAGACAAATCTTTGTGTTTCAAAAGATCCCAAACATTCATATTCTTTATAAGGGGATATTTAGTTAAATTAAATGGTGCATTATCTAACTTTAAGTTAGGGTTCAGATGACGTGGTTGTATTAGATGAAAAATATTATCAAATTTAATAAGTTTTAATAAGTCCTGAAATACTTTGATCTTATGTTTTAGAAAGTTTGAGATTTTAAGTGAATTCAAAATATCTAAGGAGATAAATGGAATGGCAACAGGATTTGTGTTTTTGGATAAAATATACTGATGCCATAACTTCATCCAAATTGGACATTGATTATAATGAATGATATTCAGTTTAGAAATGGACAGTAGTTTGCTAGCCGAAATAATTAAATAATAGAGATACAAATTTGGTAAACCTAAACCACCCCTATCTTTAGAAGTTGATAATTTAGAGTAAGAAATCCTAACTGTTTTAGGGAACCACAAAAATGTAGCTAGTCCTTTGTTAACTTTATCGAAAAAAGATTTAGGAATGATTTGTTCAGAAGAGTTGAATTGATAAAGAAATTTGGGAAGAATATTCATTTTAATAATTGCAGCTTTGGAAAGAAGTGATAAGTTGAGAAGTTCCCATCTACGCATGTCTAACATTATTGATGTCCATATTTTAAGTAAATTATTTTGAAATGAAGACATATTATTATGATCTATATGTATACCCAGATATTTAACCCCAAAAGTAATATGAAAATAGGAGACTGGAAATAAATATGTTTTATGTGCCAGATGGTTTACGGGGAATATATAAGTCTTTTGGGAATTAATGTGATAGTCCGACTCTAGAGAAAATTTCTCAATGGAACTAATTATTTTTTTAAGATCTGTAATAGGAGTTTGAAAATATATAACTAAATCATCAGCAAAAGCAGAGAAAAGTAAATTATTGTTTAAAATCCTAGGAATCCTATGAAATGTGTTTTGTGCTAAGTATAAAAGTAATGGTTCTAAGTATAGATTAAAAAGAAAGGGAGATAAGGGGCATCCCTGTCTCGTGCCACTAGTAATCTTTATAGAATGTGATGTGGATCCGTTAATATACAATTTGGTAAAGGATTCTTTGTAAAGGGTTTTGATAAAATTAATATATGTGATGGGAAAATTAAAACAGGACATTGT
Organism: Protopterus annectens; assembly: GCF_019279795.1. NCBI lineage: Eukaryota > Metazoa > Chordata > Ceratodontiformes > Protopteridae > Protopterus > Protopterus annectens. The sequence goes on along the minus strand of NC_056732.1, from coordinate 1,237,584,238 downwards.
TTGAAAGAGGAAATCCCAACTCACTCTATCAAATGCCTTCGATGCATCAAGAATTAATGCATATATTGGATTGTTGTCATTTTTTGTAAGATGAATAATGGATTCCAAAGAGAGAGTGTTATCCCATACATGTCTGTGAGACATAAAACCTGCTTGTTACGTGGAAATTATTGATGATAGAACCTTCTTCAATCTGTTGGCAAGAATAGAGGATAAAATCTTGATATCTAAATTAATTAATGAGATGGGTCTATAATTATGAGGGTCTGTTTTATCTTTGTTGTTTTTTAAAATTAGAATAGTTTTTGAGGTGTTCCAATAAAGATCCGAAATGTCATTTATTTTTATGTAGTTATAAACTTTAAGAAGGAAGGGTGCAATTACTGACTTAAATAATTTAAAGAATTCAGAAGTAAAACCATCAGGACCTGGGGACTTACCAATTTTGAGTCTATCAATTGATTCAGATATTTCAAGAAGACTTAATGGGGCCGAAAGAATACTTTGCTGATTTTCATTCAAAGTAGGAAATGTTATAGAACTAAGAAAACTGTTTATATGACAATTTACTAATAAATTAGAAGATTTGGAATAAAGATCAGTATATAGTAATGTGAAGAGTTGCATAATTTCCTTGTCCGTGTTGTATAATTTATTTTTGGATTGTATGGGCGATATTTTGAGCCTATCAAAATTATTTTTAATTATTCTAGCTAGGGTTTTCGAAGGTACTTGAGCCCATTCAGAGTAGGTAACTAATAATCTTTGTTCCTGTATTGAAAGATTATTTTGATGTAATAAAATCAGATCTTTTTTGAGAATTTATAACTTGTTTATGGACATCAGGATCAGAATTTAATCTATATTGATTCTCAAGAGACTGAATTCTTAGTTTTAACAATCTTTCTTTATTACTGAATTGTTTTTTAAGGTATGAGGCCTTACCAATAAACATACCCCTTAACCTTGCCTTACACGCCGCCCATTGAATATCATAGGGAATAACTGTTGAGTCTAAGTTGTTTTCCATCTCTTGAATTATTTCTATACACAGTTTACTAACTTCTTTATTAGAGAGCAAGTTGTTATTCAAAGTCCAACAGTTCTGTTTGAATGCATAAGCAAATTTAAACTCGAGATTTAATTTTAATAAAAATCTAGAATGATCCGAAAGAAATCTGGGCTCAATAATAAAATCCAAAACTGATTGTGTAAGAGAATTAGATAAGAGAAAGAAATCTAACCTTGACCAAGAATGATAACATTTTGAATAATAAGTGTATATATCTTTTTTCTTTGAATATTTAATGTATTGTAACGGGTCTATAAGGTTATAATCCATTATTAAATCTTCAAGAGCTGAAGATGCTTGGTAATTATATGAAGAGGAAGAACTAGTTTGATCAATGTCAGGGTTAATTACAGCATTCCAGTCTCCACCCACTATAACATAATGATCTTTGTAATAAGAGAGGATATTATATATTTGTAAAATAAACAAATGCTGATGGTTACAAGGACCGTATAAATTTAGAACCAAAAGTGGTTTATCAAGATTGTATATATTAGAAGTAAAGTAGCACCATCTACCCTCCTTGTCATATTTTTCTTCAATAATAATCCCCTGAAATTTTTGTTTAATTATAATAGCCACCCCCCTGGAATTAGAGGTATCCCCCGAGGCTATTATTTTTTGGATCCATTTTTTATTTTTATCCTTGTACCAATCATCTCTAGGTATATGTGTTTCTTGTAAAAAAACATATATGAGCTTGAGATTTATAGATTAAATGAAACAATAAAGATTTCTTGTCTTTATTTTGGATCCCTCTTACATTCCAGGAATCTATTGTTAACAGATTAACCATACGTCAATCTAAGGTCCATTAATATTGATGGAATAAACTAAATAAATTTATAAATAAAGAGAAGATGAAAGAAAGGAACAAACATATCTTAATTTTGTTAAAATGATTATTCTGAGTACAGATAAGTTTCAGTATAGGATTCATTGTAGTCTCATGTTCTTCCTTCTTCCCTAACCCAGTGCCTATCCACCTTAACCTAACGAAAGAAGGAAGACAAAAAAGTCTATACAAAAGAAGTAAGTACATGGTCACCCTTAACATCAAAATAAAAAAAAAGAAGATTATGTAAAGTCCTAAAAAGGACTATAAACAAGTTATCAAAACTAAACATATTTACATATCTATCAAAACACAAAATGCCCGGCATACACATTCCCTATTCATCTGTATATTCACAAGCTCCTATGCAGGTAAATATGATTGTAATGAATGTAAATAAACCATGCTAAAACAGCATTATGATATGAATTTGTAAGGAGATATAGTGGAACATAAATATAGTTAATAAAACAATAATATGGCTAAACACTGATAATCATAAATGTATATGAAAAAAGGTTAAATGTATGTCATAAACCTTAAAAATATATGTAGTTTAATGAAATGGAGTATTGTCAGTTAAATATAAAATTGTAATATTTTTATGTTAATAATATATCTAAACAGTTAACACTAATTAATCTTCTTCACTTAGATTAAATTAATTAGTAAGGCTCTAGTAAATGTGGTATCTAAATAGTAAGAATACTAACCAAACTAGTCTAAAGTCCTACTATAAAAATGACATCACGTGACATCTAAAATTAATTCAAAAATTAATAAAATATATAGCATGTTATAAAAATAAATGAGAGCCTCTTTATGTATCATGTTGTTCTTATATTCTATTATATATAAATTTATCATTCAGGTGTTTCAATCATACACATTAGAATTTATAACAAAGGCATCATATAGCCCTTAGCAACTATGTCTAAAAAATATTAATTCAAATAGTACAAGTGACATATAAATTCCTAAACTTGAATAAAAGACTTATTATTTGTTTATAATGAAGGATCAACAGCAAATAATGGACCCCTAGTTAGTTAATCACTATCCCAGGTTCAGTGTGAAACAGATAATAATAAAATAAAACACATTTAAAATTATGCACCTAGAGCGCTAACTAGAATATATGAAACAATATAAACATGAATGCTTGACTCAATGCATGACATACTGAGGTAATGGAATATGTAAAGAGAAGTTAAATCAGAGTCAGGCAGATAAATAGCCTGCTTCACAGGCACAGAGGCAGCAAAGCCTCCGCACGTCCGTGGAAGGCTTCCTGACCTTGTAACAAGCTTCTTGCAGTGGATAAATCAGAATAGCCATCCTGAGCGAGAGAAAATAACTTACTTGCAAAACTTCGTGATGGATTAATCAGTTGCAGTCAACTGCGAAGAGTCTTAGCGGTTGTCATCAGGTACAACAGTACGAAACCAGGAAGTCATTATATTTAGTGATCAGAAAACACATTTAAAATTATGTGCCTAGAGCACTAACTAGAATATATAAAACAGTATAAAGATAAATGCTTGACTCAATACACAACATACTGAGGTAATGGAACATGTAAAGGGAAGTTAATTCACAGTCAGGCTGATAAATAGCCTGCATCACAGGCACAGAGGCAGCAAAACCTCCGTACATCCATGGGAAGCATCCTGACCTCGTAACAAGCTTCTTGCAGTGGATAAATCAGAATAGCCATCCTGAGCAAGAGAAAATAACTTACTTGCAAAACTTCGTGATGGATTAATCAGTTGGAGTCAATGGCGCAGAGTCTTAGCAGTTTTCATCAGGTACAACAGTACGAAACCAGGAAGACATTGTATTTAGTGATCGGAATATTCAGGGATTCAAATTACAGTTAGCGATCACCTTAGAAGCAAGCAGTTAAGTTGCAGACAACGTAGCGGCACTCAGGATGATTTCAACAGGACAAACATGTCAGAGTTTCCTTGGGAATCATAACGTCATCATGCAGGCAAAACAGGAGGGAAAATAATTTGAGACTATGAACAGAAAACAAAACAACAGAACTCTAACCAGGTTGGTGGCGCTACTTTAGCACGAGAGTCTAGAAGATTTTCCCTCCATTCTGTTTGGGTGATATTTCATACAGAAAATCATATATCCACATAAACAAACTATAATGGAGTTTTTCAAAAATTATGGCACCTTCATATATTGGAATAAAGATGTTTAAGATATTATCACCTCTATAAACCAATAAAAACAGATATTACACACTATAAAGTCAGAGTGTTTATTCGTGTGGTAAAGCTTGTCATAACTTCTGTTATTTAAAGAATATTTACAATGTCATGTAAAATCACCAGTTAAATTCCAAAGTACTTACAATGGTTAGGAGAATTACTTTTGTATGACTGTGTCAAGAAGGATTTTGAATAATTTCAAAAAGATATCCTTAGCTTCTTGAGGCTCTGAAGCCATATAACTTCTGTCATTGTAACTAAAAGAAAGTGTGTTTGGATACCTCATTCAAAATTTTATTCCCCTTTTGATTAGGTCAGCACAATAATGTGATAATTTTTGTCTGTTCAGTTTTATTTGTGGGGGTAAATCCTGTGAAAAAGTCAGCTTATATTTATTCCAGATGAGATATTTCTTACTCTTGGCTGCTTTTAAAATACTTTGAGTGTCCTGGTAATTTAGTAATCTTGTATAAATAATCCGAGGTAAAGCAGAGTCTTGTCTGGCACACAGGGCTCTATGCGCTCTTTCAACAATTAAGGTGTTAGTAGTTGTCTCAAAGTTAAGTAATGCATCAAATATTTGTTTAGTCACTGAAATTAAGTTTTGGTTTTCATAAGATTCTGGTAATCCTCTAATTATTATATTATTCCTGCGACTCCTTGCCTCTAAATCCAGTAATTTGGCTTGTATTTCTGTAATGAGAACATCTTTGGATTTTAAATCACGTTCTATGGACTCTGCTCTTATTTCCATATCCAGATTTTTATTTTCAATTATGTCCATTCTGTCATTAATCTGTCTTAGAGTTTTACCAAAGTCAGTAAACTGTTCAGAAAAAGACTGAATAGCACTTTGAATGGGCTGTAGTGCCATTTTCAAATCATCTAAATGAAAATTGGAGTCATTTTTATCTTTAGTACTTACTTTAATGTTCTCAGTAGCTTGTTTGGTGGTTCTTAATCTTTTAGAGCCGGAGTCCTTTTCTGGAGAAAGCATAGAGGAGAATTTGGCCTTGGTTGTCTGCGTCTCCATGGAGTCAGAGTTGCCAGCCATGCCCAGAAAAGAGGTGTGAAAACAGGAATACTGACCCAGATAGGAGCTTCTATAGTGCACGTGTCCAGAGACTGTTGAGGCCAAAAGATAGTCTGAGGTAAAATAATATAAAAGTTGCACTTTTTCCAAAAATGAATAATCCCAGAATGAAGAAGATATACCAGATATACTTTCTGTAGAAAAAACTGTGGAAAAAATTCTCTTAAAAGTTATTAAAAATTGCTGGTAGTATCAGAGTATTGAGGAGCTCAGTGAATAGGGAGCAGTCTATCCGGCGACCATTTTCGTTATTACCTTACATATGTTGAATCAAGAATTATTAGAATTAGATACAATAATAAATAACTTTCAAAAAAAAAAATTCAGCCCTCCACTTTAATAAGAAAACATCTAAACATATTATTCTTAATGACAAAGGGAAAATCTCAGCTGGTTAACCAAAGCATTACTGGAGAACAAGTTAATACACTAAACTACTTAAGGATAACCTTATGCAAAGACTTGGAAAAAAACAACAGAAACAAATTATAAAAGCAGAATATATCAGGTAAATACATACATAAGTAGCTGGAACAATATGTTTTTTTCATTCAAGGACAGACTGAAATTGTTAAAAATTACTCTCCTTTCAAAAGTGTTATATATAGTTCTGGCTCTAGACACCCATCCTAGAAATAATTATATTAAACTCATCAGTAAAACTTTATTAAACTTCCTATGGTACCCAAACAAAAATAAGATTGAGTATACACATCATATTAGATCCTGGGATGGTGGTGGTTTAAGATTCCCTGACTTGGAAACATATATCAATGCATCATTACATAAAAGCACATTAAATTGGATTGAGTCAAATTACAACTCAAATTGGAAAGATCTCCCTACAGCTATAATACAAAATGAAAACTTACTGTCATGTAAAATTCCTTCCAAACATCCATTCAATAAGTTCTGTTTTTTTCTTAGTCAAACTGTTCAATATAATGTGACAAAACCCACAAAACTAAACTATCTAAATAACATTAATGATTTTATAAAAATAATATACTCAAATGCAAATATCAAATCCTGGTTTGACCTAATAATCCCCTTTAAAATCACAAAAAACTTCCCGGATAAACTTCACATTAACATCTTTAATGAATGGGAAACTAAAAACTTTATTTGTTGGAAGCAGTGTATTAAAGACTTAGAAACTTTACAATTTCAGCAAATTATGAAAGACTATAACTTATCATTGCAAGATTGGTTATTACTAAAAGTGTAATTGCTTATTCTCAAGACTTATGCACAATTATTCAGAGCTCTTCATATTTAGATCAACCACCCTTAATCATGCTCATATATGAATATTTAATGATCAACAGTTTGACAATTTAGTATCCCAATTTTACACAATTTTGTTAAGTAACAGGTCCATTTTATCAACTAAGCAATGCCAAGCAATGACTAAAGCCTACCTCATAGTCTATCCCAAACAGAAACACTTACATTTCTATCTTCAGTAAAATTCACTTCTTGGGGTCAATATTGTAGTCTATTTACTTGAAAGTATTTACACAGAACATTTTTAACTCCTGACAAAATTGCTAAATTCATAAACTCGAATAACATCATTTACTAGAGATGCGGTGGTGGTGCTGTGGTAGCATTGTCGCCTCACAGTTACACGTTGCCCGTCCGATTCTCAGAGCGTCTTCTGTGTGGCGACATGCGTGAACGGGCGTTCCTTCATTGAAGGTTGTGTGTTAGGCCCAGCAAGCCAGCACGTAAAACTCTACTGCCAATCATTAGCGGACCAGAGTTCCGCTGTGGCGACCCCTAACCGGGAAAAGCCATAAAGACACAAGCAAACTAGAGATGTCTAACATCATGTAATGCAGACTGGTTCCTATTTTTTATGTTTGCACTAAACTAAATAATTTTTGGAGAGATATTGATGACTTTCTTTCAGCTTTATTTTCTGATAACTTAACATTAACTAAAACTTAAATTTTTCTTAATGTTGATGAAACATTTTCTTTAAGGAAATCAGATTCATACTTATTATGGACAATATTAGCAGTAGCCAGGAAATGTATTACAAGGAAATGGACCTCTACCACCTCTCCAAGTCTTGGTGAATTTCTCTCCTTACTAGAAGAAACCATAAACAAGAAAGTCAGAACTAAAGAACTTAAAATATATCTGAGGAGTTTTACTAACAATCCATGGACAAAAGTTTCAAACCTAATTGAGACTTTCCGAACTGATTTTTAACCCTGTTTAATCATTGTTTGCTTCACTGAAAGTTTTTTCTTAAAATATTTGTACTACTCAAACATTTTTCAGGCCTATGTAAATAGCTGATTTACTTTCATTGTTGTTAAAAGTTGTCTGTTCAGTATAATCAATGCATTAGACAGTGTTTATTATTTTATCCTTAATAAAAATATTGGGAAAAAGTAATGTTATTTGTATTTTTTATGCTGGAAAAATTGCATGCACTGAGGCTCATGCATGGTAGTGTGGTCGATATCTGTGAAGTTAATGTTTGGGCTTTTGACTAAACTGAGCACACACACACACACACACACACACACACACACACACACACATATATATATATATATATATATCTTTGTTGTTTGTACAGTATAGTATATAATCTACATTAATATGAAGAGGTAATACACAGCTTGATATTATATCAAGAAAAACAGTGGCAACATATTTAAATGAAAGGTAACTACAAAAAGCTCAGACCAATGAAAAATCAGTGAAACCTTTATTAAGCAATAAACATGTGTGTGTGTGTGTGTGTGTGTGTGTATTTATATATATATATATATATATATATATATATATATATATATATATATATATATATATATAAACTAAACAGACTATTAGCACCAGCAGCATTTCAGAAATGGAATAACATGGCTAACTCTCACAAATCTAGCAAGCTATATGAAAACTTTATTTTCCATTATTTTCCAAGACCCTATAAATGCTCATTCCTGTACAACATTCCTCTTTTAAGGGTGGCATGAATCCATCATTCTACAGAGCAGGTCATGCACCTAAATATCTGATTTTGCCACCAAAGTAGCCATTATAGCATCAAACTCTGAAAATCTGTAACCCATGCAGACAACATAAATGGTGACACTATGTTTTCATCGGTTTCTGGGTGCACGGAAGATTTATACATGGTGATATCTGGCACAAACCAGAAATGAAATGAAACAATTGGGGAAACATACAGTATTTTGCTTGATGTGTCGCAAGTTTTTTAACTTCTTATACAAATAGGCTTCCTTAAAACAGAATAATGAAATGTTCAACTGCCCATAGCATTTATGATTATCATGCCATCCAAAAATGCATAGAATACAACAGTGTCACAACCTTTAGAAACATGACCAAAAATGCACATAATGGGGCTAAACCATACTATTGTACGTCACCACACTATTTGATGAAAATGAAAAAAGAAAAACTTTAGTGCTGCAGACAGCAGATTAAATCTTATATTTTAACTGCTCCATATTTGAAATTCAAAGAATAGGCAAGAGCAGGTTATAAGCCAAAGGAGTCAAACAATCTATACGCAAGGTTCCAAAATAAATGATATGCCCAATGATAGTCATTTTGAGCTGGAAACAGAAAATTTAAAGGACTTTTTTCTACACAGGGGATATAAGAATGATATGGTCAATAAGGTCATAGACAAAGGAAAACGATATAGAAACAATAGATATAAACATTGGCTATATCAGGGCAAGGGGCAGGTTAATGAACGTATTGAAATAAAGAGAACTTTTGAAAAACCAAAGCTTATGTTAACATACAGTAGTAATATAAAAGGGGTCTGTGAGGTAATCAACAAAAATTGGAACATCTTGATAAGTGATGACAAAACTAGATCTATAGTAGGCGAAAGACCTTGTTATATGTATAGAAGGAACAAAAATCTGAAGGATATCCTAGGGAAAGAAAAATCCTATAAAACTATACCCTTTAAAGCTAAAGTGGGGAGTATACCATGTGGGACATGCAAAGCCTGTGCATATGTTAATAAAGATATCACCTTTACTCAACCAGTCACAGGGAAGGTCTTTGATTTTAAAGCCAGGGCTACCTGTAGAACGGCCAATATAGTGTACATAGCTGAGTGTGAAAAGTGTAAAAGTTTTTATGTGGGTAAAACCAATAACATGTTTAAAGTGAGAATATTACAACATTTGTCAGCTATTAGATTATGTGATATACACAATGCCTTATATAGGCATATAGAGCAAAACAGTACCCACACTTTTAAATTTAGAGCAATAGTAAATGTAACACTAAACAGCAGAGGTGGAGACATTAAACACCATACAGAGTTAGCTGAGGCTAGATGGATTTTACAATTATTGGCACACAGACACCCTGGACTGAATGATGTTGTTCCAATAAAACCCGCCCTTAAAAGTAGGCGGGTTTTTTACTGAATGTTCATTGGTTGGAAGGATATTTAAAAAGATGCATTTTTCATATGTCTTTATCTGATGAAGGGTTTATACCCGAAAGCGCTCATCTGCATTTTATCTGCATTTTATTGGATTTTTATTCTGTGGAATTGTCGAACTGTATTTGGTTTTATTAAACTACCTACAACATAGCAGTGTTTTGCCACGTTCTTTTTATATATTTGCTTTTGCTTTTCGTTTGGCAAAACTTAAGTAAGGTATTCGATATTCTTTTCAAGTTAAAACAGAATAATGAAATGTTCAACTGCCCATAGCATTTATGATTATCATGCCATCCAAAAATGCATAGAATACAACAGTGTCACAACCTTTAGAAACATGACCAAAAATGCAAATAATGGGGCTAAACCATACTATTGTACGTCACCACACTATTTGATGAAAATGAAAAAAGAAAAACTTTAGTGCTGCAGACAGCAGATTAAATCTTATATTTTAACTGCTCCATATTTGAAATTCAAAGAATAGGCAAGAGCAGGTTCTAAGCCAAAGGAGTCAAACAATCTATACACAAGGTTCCAAAATAAATGATATGCCCTCTGAGAATTATCTGACATGAATACATAAAGTAGGGCCACACTTTTAAACCCTATACAAATGTCTAAAATGCAATGCAGTGAATACAACTGCCAATGACATGTACCTCTACTAGGGAGTGTTTCATCATCCATAGGGATGCAGTACATACTGGATGTAAACTATCATCAGTTGACAGGAAAAAACAAAAGCATTAATAGCGCCCTTGTTCATGTTCTGAAAATAAAATTTTCCTCTTTCAGGCCAAATCTGCTAACATGCCAATCAAAGATGGGAAGGATTCAAGAGAAAACAAATGTTTTTATTTATTTGACATTTGTTTACCAGGAAAGTCCAACTGGACACAGGTCCTTTTTCAGCAGAGGCCCGGGGAGTAAAGCTCAATGGGTAACAGTAAATTTTCATGCACACATTACAATAATCAAAAAGTATAAAGTAAATAAAATGTAGTATATGTAAGAACATACAAATTTGTTACATCTTGACAACAAAACCTAGGCTTTGAACATAGCTAGAACTATTTGTAGGTATGACATGTTAAGATATAAGGTTAAGACAGGTCAGTAGGAACAAAGGATTAAACACTGGGGGAGAAGTTGACTATGTTTTGGGTATACTGTGATGTATCAGAGCACTCATGAGGGGTTAGTACAGAAACATAGCCACTTATATTTTAGATAAGCTTTTAAGTGATGGCTTAAAGTGGTTAGTGGATGAGATTGAGAGAATGGAGTTAGGGAGTTCTATATACGAGATATATAGTTGGAAAATATAGATTCTCCTGCAGTGTTGTTGGCCTTTGAGACAGTAAGTTCTTGTTGTTAATGCAACGTGGTCTGCTGAAACTGTAAGGAAGGATGAAATTTTGTAGTGCATGGGTTCTAGTTGGTTGTGTTACAATTCTGTGAGTTAGAGAGTGTTGGTTGTAAAGAATAATGTTGGGAAGCTCAAATCAGTCTAGTATCCTTAAAGCTGTACAATGATGTGTTCTATATGGGCAGTCAGATGCAAACTTAGCAATTTTATTATAACATGCTTCTAGCTTAGATAAGTCAGTTTTCCTTAGATTAGTTAAAATTGGAGAGGCATATAATAGAGTGGAAAGCAGATGGGCTTGTGCTAATGTAATTTTGGCCATTGTGGTCAGGAACCTTTTATGCCTATACAGACTTCCAAGTTTCTTATGGACTTTTTTATAGTTAGGGAGACATGCAAGTCAAATTTTAGGGTATTGTCTATTTCCATTCCAAGAAGCTTTTTATGGGTTGTCGGGGAGATCACAGTATTGTCTTTGGCTATTATTTTAAATGTTGGGCATGAGATAGATATCTTGTTAGGTTGGAAGAGTAATAATTTAGTTTTGGAAGAAGCAGACCAGGATCCATAAATGGTCTTTGAGCGCTTTCGTTTCCTAAAATAAAAAAAACTGTTTGAAAGCTGATGGTCAAAGTCTTAACACTGGCGTAAAAGGTCACCACAACATGATATTATTATGGGAGCTCACAACACCAGGGACTGCAGCTGCTTAGAGAATTTTAAAGATGGCTCCCACGGTTTAAAAAAAACTCAAAACTCTTACAAGTTAGAGGGGGAGGGTCAATCCTCTAAACTGTGGGAGCCATCTTTAAAATTCTCTAAGCTATAGAGTCAGCTGCAATTTTGAGGTATTTACTGGGTACGTTATCTATGGCAAGTGTAGTAGGTTTTAGTTTCTGCAGTAGCTTTTTTATAGTGGCTGTAGGAACTGGGGAGAAAGAGAATGAGGCATTGCTAGTTGTAGACTTGGTTGGTTTGGTATAAGGAGTAGGAGTTTTCTGTTTGGAAAGGGCAATTATAGATTCAGTAAAATGTTAAAACTGGAAGCCATGCTATCGGAATTGTTGTGGATGTTTGGCGTTGGTGTAGTAGATTTTCCTGGGTGAAGGATTGGGTTTATAGCTGGCCAGAATTTTTTAGTTTTTTTTATGTGTGTTTTGAATGTTAAGATAGAAATTTATTTTATCCTGTTTTGTTTTATTTTTTTGTCTTATTTCTAAGTTCTTGATACTGTTGTTTAGAAACTACTGTGTTAGTCTTACGCCATAGTTCCCAGGCTTATAGTTTTCAGAAAGGCCCTAGTGTCTCTGCTTAGCCAGGGGACATAGTTTGATTTTACTCTGATGGTTCTAACAGGGGCATGTTCACTTAATATATCTAAGGAAGATTTATTAAAGTGGTTCACTGCATCATCTAGGTCAAGGTACTTGAGTGGAGTCCAATTGTACCTTTGTAGGTCAGCTAGGAAGTTGTCAAGATTAAAGTTATGTTTTCTTTCTGAGTTGTTTAAACATAGTAGGTTTTGGTGGAAATATGTGTTGTCGTATAAGAAATGTGGGTATGTGGTCGCACAGACCATCAGAAAGGCAACCCTGATTGGAATGAGTGAGAGGAGTTATTTAATAATATCCAATCCAAGGTGGATTGTTTTTTACTAGCATTATCTATTCGGGTAGGTTCTTGAATAGTTTGTATAAAACCATGCAAGTTTATGTGATGGATGGGGTGATCTGCATCACATGCAAACCAGTCTAAATTAAAATCACCCAGTATGAATGTCTCCTGACTAAGGGTACTACTTGCCCAGTGCAATAGACATTCTATAACTGGGACATTATTTCCAGGTGGGATATAGCAGCCAATTATATTAAGTGTTTTTCTTAAATTTATGGTTAGTGTGGTACAGATGATTTCTGCACTGTCCAGTTGTAGGGTTTTACTTTTAAGAAAAGTTAAAGTGAGATGATCTTTAAAGGGGACAGCACCTTCACCTCCTCTTTTGTTGAGTCTATCCACCCATAGCTATGGAGTAACCTGTGGGGTAGTATTTCATTATCTTTTGTACTTGGATTTAACCTTGTTTCAGTTATTGACTATATCTGGGGATTATGTAGCTAGAGTGACATGGAGGATGTCCAATTTGTTGGCTCTACTAATATTAATGTTCATTAGCAATAGGTTTTTTGTGTTTAGGATTGGATGTGTGGGGGTGTTGAGACTAGAGTGATTAGATGGGTTGGTGCTATCTGAGAGTAGTCCAAGGTTTGGGTAGATGTCACCACTAAGCAGTAGCCTAGAGGCAATGTTGGTAAGTAGTTTCAATCATTTGATAAGTTCATTGTTGAACAACTGAGGATTATAGTGACTATCTTTAGCAGGTATTAATTTAAATGGAAAATATTGGAGGCTAGTAATATTGACAAGTGTAGGACTGATGGTGAGATATGGAGTACTATGGTAAGGTGGGTCTGTGGTGTGATGAAAAGTGGGTGTCTGGAATGTGTTGTGGTGATAACTAATGAGGTGAGATAGTAATATGAGTGTAGTAAGAAGTGAGAGGTGAAGCACGAGCATGGTATAGGTCTAGGAGGAGGAAACAGGATAACAGGAAGTGTGTCTAATTGGATGGATAGAGTGAGGGAGTGTCTACCTAGTGCTCAAGAGTACAAACAGTGGGGCGGGTGGGTTATGGGGGCAGGGTAGGGGAGCTATGTGAGCCCGAAGGGCGAATGGAGCGGGAAGAGCAACCCCAGTAGGAGGGATTCCAAATAGAAAAGAAAAAAAACAATCAGGAGCCAGGAAATGTAAGTAAGACAATATACTATGTTAGAGCTTTTCAGCTTACATAAACCAAATGTTGCTAGCAAGCTCTAAAAGGATGAGTAGAGCTAAGGGTGTTGGGACTGAAATAAAGGTTTGTTTTGGAATAGTTTTAACCTTAGACTCTGAAGCTCACCTGTTTGTATACAGAGAGAATAAGGAACTTGTACAATTACTAGAATATGCTCCTACCTAATGGCCGACTTCATTAAAGGTCTCCAAGTTAGAAGCTGAATGGAGCTCAGTGCAGCTGTGCTCATCTTACAATGATGGTCACAAAGTAAGAGAAATTGTTAAAAATTTCCTTTCCCTCAATAAACTGAGTCCTTGCACCACTGCCCCTCTGGAAGGGATTTCAGGAGCAGACTCATGGCAGGCACAGTTGACCTGCATTCTGTAAATTTCAGACGGGTCTTTAGAAAACAAGCATGCTATTTAATGTTAGCCATTGCTCTATATTTCACCACCATTGATCTATAAGGAGGATGAAAAGTGTGGTGTGGATGTAATGAGTTCATTTCCTGAAGATGAAGTAAGATACCCTGTCCTTGACACTTTGAGGGAAACTGCACATGCCCAGCAATACTCTGTGTTCACCATCTACTCTAAATTAAATAAGTAACCTTCAATCATTTCCCCTCATCTTCTCCAGTTTAGCAGAGTGTGATAGTACTCTCAAACATTTTTTGGACGGATAGTCATGATTTCTACCTGTAAATCTATTTCTGCCATGCCTGCATTGAATACCACATACAATTTATCAAGCCACAGTATACACCCCAATCCAGCTGGCAAAATCAAAACAAATGTCACAACAATCCCATATGGTAATACTCACAACACAAATCAATAAATTAACAAGCAACAGTACAGTTACCTTAAATACAATATCACGACTCTGCTATTAAATCATTTATTGTATAAATGCATAACTGTGCTATGTGGGAGGAGGGGCTTTACTCCCCCATAAGGTAAATTAAAAAAAAATTAGTAAAGTAACATGTAACAGTACAATTCATTTGTACTACTACATGTTAATCAATAAACATGTAATAGTACAATTAACGTGCATACAATATTACAGTTCTCATCTTACATCATTTACAGCATAACAGCATGATACATTAAACCACTTAATTAACACATCTCAATACAATTATCTTGAGATTCAATCCTAAGGTTTCCCTCTAAATTCACTTATAAAATACCATCATTGCAGAGGTCTTCCTTCATCAACTATAATATCAGCCACATAATTACTATAGCAGCATCAATGCACATCACTATAACAATAATAACTGACATGTATGGCAAGCCCTAAAACTACTATACATGTTGAAACTGACACATTAAGTTGTCAAAAAGAAAAAGAACTTCATGAATCAGACATAGTTTTACCACAGATACAGCAATTTCAACAAACTGCAATTCAATGAAATGTATAACTTTATATATGTGAGTAGTAGAAACTATCAGCTTGGAGTTACCACAGTCAAGCAGTACAAAAATTTGACAAATGCGCCAAAGAAATGATAACTTGCACATTTTGGGATGCAATCAGACTTCTATCATCCAGTCCTCTAGCCTGAAGCTCCTTAGGTTTGAATGTTCCAGTACTTGCCCCTCCGAGTTAGGAAATACTGGATTTCTTCTTTGCTTGACTGCACTAACTCAGAAAACAATGGTTGCCTTGGCCAGAACAGGGATATCAAAATGAGATCTACCATTTTTTCTTGCTTTTACTTTAATCCAGGAAGTAAGGGTGGATGCATAAAAGAGCTGCTTACCCCACTGGAATGAAAAGGCATTCATTACCTAATGTTCCTACAGGGATACCTCAAGCAAAATGTCATAGTCTATTAATATTGAGACATAGCAAACAGCTATAAGTCCAGGTTCTGTCACTTTAATGTTAAGCTGTGGAACATTTTGGTATTGTTTCCATTTGTGAAGGTTTATGATAGACCTGCTCAGCTGATCTGCTAAAGAATACTGGATTAAATGAATAAAAGAGGTCAGAATGTGGATCTTCTGTTAAGTATCTGGCTCCAAGTCTACTATGGCCTACTTGCAAAGCTGGTAGAATAGGTTGATCCCTGCTTGATAATGTGCTATATGACTGTGATATTTCCTATAATCAGTTTGATGCTCCCATAATCTCAGTTTGACTTGAACATCTTAAAGGTATACAGACCAAGGCAAATAATGGTTAGAAGGTGATGTGCTTGAATCTGTTCTGATTGCTTCACCAGGAAAACATAAAATAAGTTGCTTATAACAAATTTGTAGATGGCTAGAATACAGTAACACTGTACTTTTATGACAGCAAATATAATAAAGTGCAATGTATACTTCTGAATGGTTGGAATACAGTAATAGTGCAATTATATGACAGTACAGTAGTTACATTTACATGCTGCAGTACTTACAGTATTTGCATGGTGCAGTAGTCATGTAGCCATTTGTATGCATTGCATACTAATGGTAAGATGAAAAAGGAATAATGAATACTTTCAGGTATACCTAAAACAGGTACAACTGGTTTATTCCAAAAGTGTTTTTGATATAGTTTTGAAAGCTGTTAAGGTCTTTTGATTTCTTACTTCATTTGGTAGTTTGTTCCATGTAGCAGCACCCAATTTGGAAAAAAAAAAACTCTTTTTTCCAACTGATTCAAAAGGGGGTCAATCAAGTCAAATGTTTTCACCATCACTGCCTCAGAGATAGTAGATTTGCTCCCTTAGCTGTAATATTCTTTTCAGCAAGGACAGTATTCCAGATTTATATTCTTACATATGAAACCACAGAGCAGAAGTGTCACTCTGAGAGTTAAATGGAGCCAGTCACACTTGACAACACAACAGTGGTGTTTTCTGTACTCTAAGCCTGTACATCTGCATATCCTGTTTTCAAGATACTGAAGCTTGTTTATGGGAAAGGCTACATGAAAGCATAATAAAGGCTAGCAATGCTCAAATTTTTCTTTAAATATATTTTTAAGGCAGGATTAGCACTGAGTGAGAAGAGGTGAGAAATGCAGTAACATAGTTTAAGGCAGGATTAAACCTGTGATATAATTTTGTCAGTATGTGTGGAAAAGCTGAGGCATATGTCTAGAGTAAGCCCCAGGTAATTTTGTTCCATGACATTGGAGACATATTTTACTGTTGAGTGTTTAAGAGTTAGTGGTTGAATTATTGGTAATCTTCCATGAAGTTTCTGTATATTAAATTTAAGGACAGAACCCTCATCAGTGGGTGGGGATACTGGTGCCATGTGTTTCTTAGACACTGGTGGATTCTCTTTGTGTGTAGTCAAGATAAGGAGACCAAGAGAATAGATTCAGACACATATTCCAGCACACTCAGGGTAGATTCTGCTGTCAAAGTGTAACTTCCTTGCCACCTGCATAAATAAAGAAGGAGGGCAGCAGAGAAGTCTTTTTTGATGGACAGAAAGTCTTAGTATGGTCTTCAACAGTGCTCCTGAAAGGTCTTCCCAAGGAATAGGATAAGACGGGACCTTGGTAGCTGAGCAAAATAGTCAGGTTGATCAGGCACAGGACAAAGCACTCCAATGTTCTCATCAGTTCTTCCCGTTATGAGGCCTGTATGAGGAAGTCATGCAGATATAGTTAGATGAGAATGCATTTCACTCTAGATTGGTGAAGAATAGAGATATGCAGCTGGCAATACCATGGCAACAGAGGACTGGATTACCAAAATGTCAAGGAGATAAACTGGAAATGCTTCTTCCCCTGCATTCCTTACAAACAGATATGTGCAGTCAAACATTTTAACAGCTTGAACTTGTATTCAGGAACTAGTTTGCTTTTAACATGAACAGTAAGGGCCATCTTTTCTGGGCACCAGAATACATTGAACAGAATCTTGTATGCTACTCTGGTAGTGGAACCTTTTCTAAGACTGCCAAAAAGATGATGTCCAGGATAGAAATGACTAAATCAAACTGACCTGGGGACAAGTAAAGAACTCTCACAAAATAGAGAATGCACTGAACTTAACTTGGTACCCTGATGCAATCAACATCCATACCCAGACATCTAAGGTCAGATTAATCTCTTTATGAAAAAAAAGTCTCTTTCCTTGGAGACACGGAGGAGGAAGGGTAGAGAAGGGGTGCTGAATGGGGATCAGGGATACAGACAATAGTAGGAGGTACTTTCTTGACTGGGAAGGTGACCATCCCTTCTTCTCCTGCTCTGCTGTTTTCCTTAGCACCTGATTCTTTCTCCACTGACCTTCTTCAAAGCCTGTTTAAACTACTCTGCATAGGACTGTCTCCTAACAAAAGATCAGTGCCTAGTTAGATAATTCTTCCTGTACTCAGGAAGAGAAGGGTGGAATATCTTTCCTCTACAGGCTCTTGAAAACTTCAAGTGATATGTCCAAATAAAATGATTTTGTTTGAAGGTGAGCCAGGGAGCTTCCCTTTCACACCACATGGTAAAGAATGTTTGCTTAACCATGCATGTCTTCTAAACCAGGGCCTCTGGAATCACTATTTAACTGTAGCCTCCAAACAGGCTTCATGCCTCATGAATGGAGAAAGGCAACAGTCATCCCTCTGTACAAAGGTGGACTATCTACAGACCTTGGAAACTACATACCTATAAGTCTTATACATAAAGCCATGGAATGAATTATCATGGAGATGATCAATAGAGATATAATAAACCTCCAAACACTGGACCCAGCCCAATTTGGTTTCGTCAAGGGCAGATCATGCCTACTCAACCTGGTGGACTTTGAGAAGATCACCAAAGCAATGGATGAGGGCAAAATCATTTACACTACCTACCTTGACCTGGCCAAGGTATTTGACACAATACCCCACTCGGGCATTGTTGACAAACTCATGTGGTTAGGTATAAACCTATATGTCACCCAGTGGTTAGCCAACCGGCTCACAGACAGGACCCATGAAGTTAGAATTGGGGACTCCACCGCTACAAAGAGGCCAGTCACAAGTGGAGTCCCACAGGGATCAGTTCTTGGACCACTCCTTTTTGGCATTTACTTCTCAAAAGTCAAGGCCAATGTCAGTGTTCTCTGACTGACAAAATCTGCAGATGATCGCAAATTAGGAGCGGTCATTAAATCTCACACTGGCACAAATGTTCTCTAGGAGGGGGTGACACAAACAAACGACTGGTGTTAGAGCCATGGAGTAAAACTAAATGCCAAGAAATGCATAATTGTATAATTTGGGAAGTCATCCATCCCTGGTAACTATCACACTGACAACACACCCCTTAGAGTTGACCCAGTAGTCAGGGACTTATGGACACACATAAAAAGTAATCTAGCCTTTGATCACCATGTGTCTACAGTGGTGAGGAAATCATTCTATGTTGCGCAACTTATAAAGAAAGGTATAGCATTTAAGTCCAAGGAAGTCATTGTTCCACTGTATTCGGCATTCATCAGACCTATCATTGAGTGCAATTCCCCTTTGCTATGTACCTAACCAGGCATATCCAACAAATGTAATGTTCACAGAGTTTCCTCACTAAAAGAATACAAGGCGTAAGTAAAATGTCCTATGCAGACCACTTCAAGGCCCTATCCCTGCAATCTGTCTCCTACAGGCTTTTGAGGGGAGATCTATGTCTAGCATACAGGGTATTGTCAGATCCCACTCAGATGGACCTCCTGCATATCCACAAAACAAACACAAGAATTACTCATTCTAAAGACTTAAACCCTGCATGTGATATAAATAGGACCTGCTGGAGAGATAGGTATGTATCACAGAGCCTACCTCATCTATGGAACAGGCTCCCTATCCATGTGAAGCAGAGTTCCCCCCAAACCAATTCAAGTGCAACTTGGACAATTGGAAGGGAAACCAGAAATTCAGCCCTGGTTTGGCACCTATGTCTCTAATGGACACAGGTAACATGTAAATGTTTCATCTCCCAGGCTATCAAAACTTGTCAGGGATTTGGGATGCATGGCTAGGCTTAAAAAGCCCCTAGCGGTCATTAGCCTAGTAAACACCTATAAACCTATAATCACTATGCCTGCAATGACTGTCCTAACACAGGAGTCTGTTGTGCTATACTTGCACCTAACTGCATGTTTATGGACTCTGACAGCAGTATAAAACATTGTAAATCATTTTTTGTCTCAGGGCTCCACCTTGGACATTCTTCATCAAGGCATCCATTTGTCTAAGGATGTTTTTTTTCATATTGGAGTATACTGTTTTGGCAGTTAATAGCTGTAATGCCTATACCAAAGGATACATACATACCAAAACCAGTTTAGGATATGTCTTCTTTGTTGTCAGAAAGTGTATTACTGACTGAAGCCAGCCTGGAACCCCTGGCAGTAGCAAAAGAAATAACTAGAGCATCTGCAACTGAGTTTTTAAAGATGTACTAAAATTCTCCCTTTATCCTCTCAAATTTAGCTGGCCTCTGAGGGCCAGTTAATCCAGTTCTGGGGTAGCATTATCAAATGCAGCTTCAAAGACTTTAAGGACAGCTGCTGCTTTGGTCTTCTCAATGCCTAATAGTTCAAGGTATTTTTTGTTGGAGTCAGATTTCTTTGCATCCAATTCAAAATGTACTTGCACTGACTTGAAGGTCTCAACAAAACAGAAATCCTCAAGTGTGAATCTGCAGAAAAGAATCCCTTGTCTTTTGTGTTATAACCCATGGGAGAAAAAAGCTGGTTGGAAAAGACAAAGACTTCCTCTTCTTCAATAGAGATGGACAACTGAAATGGAGAGCACTCTCATTTCTTCTTGGCAGCCGATGCTATTACCGAGAAAGACAATTTACCTGGATGTAGCGACAGAACATGCATTTTCTGTAATGTGGGGATGTGTTCTTCTGTCTGGCCCCTCTTATTTGGTATCATATTTCTGGATGAAAGCAATGGGATACTTGAATAGAAGGGGGGAGAGTTCCCCAGATTTAAGCACCTTTAGCTTGTCCCCTACAGAAACATAAGAACTTATAATTGGCTGTATGTAGCATGAATTACTAGTGAGGCCTGGCTTTGTTGAGAAACTGCTATCTGTCCAACAGTGGGGCAACAACAATTGGAACAATTAGGCACTGGGGCTGGACAAGATTGTGCTCTGACTCTTGTTGAACAAACCGATTCACTAAGCCCTCTCACTCTATACTCGTACCATTTTTTTTGGAATAATTGTGTGGGTTTATCTATTATTCTGTAGTGCTTCACTTTTTGCACTGTATGAAAGCCAGTAAAGGAAGATCTGGGGAAGTGATGTACCCCTCTTGGCCTACATCAGCATATTTTTAATGTATAACAAAAGCCTGCAGATTACGGACTCTGGATCTAGGTTTTCTTATTAAAAAGAACAAATTCTCCACAAGATGGAACCTGGTGATTCTTGTCAAAGCAGAAAAAACAAAAGATGCTGTGAGTGACAGCCTTTAGGGGGGTTGATCTTCTGCAGACAGATTTAGTGGTGATCATTTCCAGGGACATTATCAGCACCTCAAAACAACTCAGAAAGACAGCTAAACAACAGAACACAATGCAATACAGTGCAATGAAAAAATGGAATGCTATTATATTTAGCAGAAGGAAAAGTGAAATCCTAATCCATGTAATTATCTCACTGCTCTGGAAGATACCCAGACAAAGCTGTAGAGACTACCAATCTTTCTGTGTGGCACCACAGAACTGAAAATGGCATGGGCTGCTTTCTTTGCTCTACCAATCATCCTACTGATGTCCTCAGTGTGGTACTGACCAGCACTACTTTGGAGAATGTCAGTGCTCTAAATGTTAGCTAGATGAAGAAATGCCTGCCTACAGCTGATTCCCTAAACATTATGAATGATACTTTGACAGTGATCCATACACTGGAAAACCATCATCTTAGCTGAACTGAGATGAGATGGGTCTATATTATTTCAGCAAACACTGTTTAATCGACCCAATAAAGTCAAAATCCCTAAAACTCGAACACACGGAACAGTGATTTTTTTCCCCAGGGAAAAAATGCTGATTCGTAAAAAAAAGAAAAATCCAAACACAAAATAAAGTGGGGCCTTTGCCCCCCACATCGCCCTACTTAAGTATACTAACTCTGGGATTTGCACTACAGTGGAGAAAATGGCAAAGTCCCAAACAAGGCCCAGTGATTTTTTGCCCTGGGAAAAAAAATTGCTGTTCCGTGTGTTTGGGATTTAGAGATTTTGACTTTATAAGCGTTCGCTGAAATAATATAGACCTGATGAGATCATATTAGGTGAAAAGCAGTTTATTAATGCATCATCACCTTAAAATGCAGCAGCACTGCTGGACCCATCTGTATGTGTGTGGAAAAACAAGGTGGACATAAGTCAGGCTAGTGGAAAAATGAAGGCTAGATTTGTAATGATGAATTTGGAAAAACTGGTATTAATTTAAGGTGGCTAAGAGGCCAATGACCCAGTTAACTGAGGAGTATATTCCTGGAGGGACTGCAGACAATATAAATTTTACTGGATGTGGTATTTCCCTGTAAAGTCTGCCCATGTATTTCAACACTGGTCTGATCTAAGTTTTAGATATCCTAAACCCATGTAATTTGCTAGCAGTGAGCACGGTGGTTCCTTTGTCTACTACTTGCTAGCTATATTCTGCTCCTCCCAGGATATGTTCATTTCCTTATTCATTTTGGCAGGCAGAAAAAAATGATAAAACTTTATGAAACAGGCACAGGCTTTGACAAAATGCTCCTACGTTATCAGCATGAGGGCTGTGGTAATTTAATCCTACTCAGAAGACAGGAAGATGTATTTTTGGTTCTAAACATAAAATAATAAGATAATAAAATGCACAGCAAAATAGTATCAGACTTAATGACGGGGCTTTAGAAATTAAGCAATGGTGACAGGACTGAATTTTTAATTTAATACATAATTCATACATGAAAGGAAACATAAACATGAAAAAATATTCTGTTGAGTCCTAGCATCTAATAGCTTGAACTCTCATAGCTATGACCTGAAGACAATAGAAAATTAATAAAAAATATTTCTGCAGTTTGTGTCATGTAGGCAACATACATAGATACATAGAACAGTCACTAAACTTTTTGTATTCTTTAAGTGGTTCTTGGACTTTTCTACATCTTTTACTTTTCACTGGTAACATGTCAATGAGGAAAGACATTTTTTAACCAACTGTTCTTGTTCTGTTATAAATTAACATTTTTTTTAATTGACTGAAAAAAAAAACACTATTTTTCTTTGTCATTTCTTTTACTTTTCCTTTGGGATGCAAGGTCGTTTAGCCTTTTGTCTAATTTTCTTTGTAAGTGAGCCTTTTTAGTTGGGTCAAGTGTATTGTCTTTAAATCCACTGCCTGCATATAAAACACCTTCCTTGCTAATTCTCATACGGGCATGAGATTTTGCTTTATCTCCACAGCCATGCACCTATAAAACAAGAAAGCAGCATTAATACTTTAACCTTTTTTTTAAATCAGCAAGAAAAGCTTAACAGCTGTATTTGACATTCTTTGGTGCATCTTTTTACTAAACACAGAAAGGATATGGACTTTAATGTAAATTTTTATTCTCTGTTTACATTTATGTACTTATACTAGCATGTCTAGTTGCTGTTTCAATATAGATATATTTAAACATCAGCGAAAAAAGAGTGGAAAACAAACACTAGAAAGTACCAAAGTAAATAATGCTTACACACAGTAAAATGTATTAATAAAAAGGGTTTATAAACTGTGTACCTGGATCATAGAAAGACACAAACATGGATCAGGATATAACTGCTTAGTCAGAGTCAGAGTAGTGCAAGATCAAACACCCCTACCTGCCCAAAAGAGAGTGTCAGATCCCCGTATCTTAAATAAATAAATAAATTAAAAAAATGCACTCTCAACATTAGTTGATCTGTTAAGATGCTCTCTTAGTGTTGGCATTTCCTCCTGGAAAATTCTTACATTCTCTAGCACATGTTCTTGGAGGGAGGGGTGCTGTATGTGCCTACTGCTGATGTATGACAGGGGTGGATGTGCCCAGCTCCTGAGCTTTCAATTCTGACCCCCATCAATTCAGTAAACACACCTCAAAAATACATTAAAATAAAATGCAAAATAAACATTTATCTAACTTCAGGAAGCTCCATCCACAAGGGCAGAAAGAAGGACTGTCCAATACATTATACTGCAGTATAACTATCCACTGAAGAAGGCTCCTTAACAGCTCTACTGATAAACAGAATGCACTGTGGTAGCATTGTCGCCTCACAGTAAGACGTTGTCCTGTTCGATTCTCAGCTAAAGCGTCTTCTGTGTGGAGACATGCGTGAATGGGCGTACCTTTGTTGAAGGTTGTGCATCTCGGCTGGCAACTCAGTATGTAAAAATCTACTGCCAATCATTAGCGGATCGGAGTTCCGCTGTGGTGACCCCTAACCAGGAAAAGCCGAAAGATACAACAACAACAACGTGTCTGTTATCTCTGATATTGATGGTCCTCTACACTGGATCAGCATTAAGAAGAATCCTAGACAGTACAAAACCACATCTTCCAAGATGGCATAAGTCTAAGAAGAGGCAATAAAAAGGCAAAATACTCAGAACGACGCCTCCTAAAGCAAGGAAGTGCTTGCCAAGGCACAACTCCTACAATCACAATCCAAGCAATATACTTTTGGAATGTAAACCACTTATAGGCACTGGAGACCAGCGAATCCACCACACTAATGATTTATTGCAGAAAACAAAATGAACACACAGCACATAAAGCATTAACATTGTTTAAACAATTCCCCTTATGTTTTTGACTCAAATAACTTCATCAGACAGGCATATACATATTAATTAGTTCTTTAAAAACCTTTTCCTTCCTCAAATTAACCAATAAAATACTTGAATCAATTAGTTTCTAAGATACAAACAGGATGTGACTTAAAATAATAAAAAATAATAGTCACGTAATACTGTGTACAAGTAAATATACATATAAAATGAAATGATTTGTATCAAATTTAATAATAAACATATTGAATATAATTAAGCATAAATGACACATAAAATGTCTTGTTTGTAAAACCTAATAAAATGTATATAAAATGATGTAAAATAATGAACTGGCACCATCTAGTGGAGAAAACGTTTTGGATTTGGGCACTTAAAACACATTTTTAACAGTTTCTTACTTTTGGACTGTAAGTAACGATGACCAAGTAGTTATAACATAATTGTCTAAAATGGACACATTCTTGAAAGAGGCACTAGACATAGCTAAGCCTTAATGGAGTGGCCTTCAATAACATCTAACAATAGGTTCCGGTATACTAGACAAGAAAATTGCTGTTCCGTGTCTTTGGGATTGTCATCTTTTGCTATTAAAGGGTCGATAAATCAGCGTTCACTATTTTAAGTGTTCGCTCATTTAATATAAACCCAGTCAATATAGGGTGTATCTTATACATCTGCAAGCACTCCTTTATCTATGAACATGGGATCCTGTTGTCTGCTTTTTTGTAATCTGTCCATGCCATACTTCAATTCTTCCTCTTTTTACAATTCTCCATTGTGCCTTTTTTCAACAACAAATGATCCTTTGTTCCATATGACTTTGTTCTGTTACCCTTTTGTTCTATCGACAAGGCTGAGTTTTCTTCTGAATAACTATAAAATCTATCTGCATCAATTCTAGTATATAGTTTATGCATCATCAAAAGGCAAGTTATTGGTCTATAATTTTTATGATAGCTTGCAGGTTCACTCTTAAGGAGATTATTTTTCCTGTTGTTAACCAGGTTGATGTCTGTTTGGACTGCATACATAACTTCTTACTCAGGGCTAAATCTTCATGTAACAATGTTAGTACTTCTAGCCAGAAGTTAGGTGCTGCATTTGAGCTTGGGGTTTTTGTTTCAATTTCTCTGGATGTTACTTCATCCTATTTCATATCATGTACATTTGAACTTTTTACTGTTTCTTTTACTTAGTGCTGCGGTGGTACGGTGGTAGCGTTGTTACCTCACAGCAAGAGGTTCTCCCGTTTGAGTCTCGGCTGGGCTTGGGAGTGCCTTCTGTGTGGAGTCTGCATGTCCTCCCCGCGGTTGGGTAGCGTTCGAAAGACATGTGTGCGTAAATGGGTGTGCCTTCGTTGAAGGTTGGGCGTCGAGCTGGCACCTCGGCGTTTCGTAAAAATCTACTGCCAATCATTAGCGGACTTGAGTTCCGCTGTGGCAACCCCTTACCAGGAAAAGCTGAAAGACAAACAACAACAACAGTTTCTTTTACTTCTTCTATCCATTCAGTATCTTTGTTATGTTCCACACGGTCTTCACAGATATTTCTCCAAAATGTGTGTGTGTTTATTTCTTCTTTTTTGGTCGTATTTCTGTTCCTTTTGCTTTGTTTCCCAGTTCTCTATAAAAACTTTTTGGGTTATCAACAAATTGCTTATTTTGTACTTTTCCTATATGTTTATCTGCATATCTTCTACGTTTTTCTGCCTGTGGTTTTATCTTTAGTTTGTTTGCACTAGTGTATGACAGATCCTGGTCTATTCTAATACTGTGTGTTGCTTTTATCATGTCAAGCTGTCTAAGGATTTCTGTTGATCTGTTCCCTCTTCTATACTCTTCTAACAATGATGCTTCTTGTCTTAATTAGTTTTCTATACTTGATACCTTCATGATGGCATTTGATTTCTTCCCTTCCTTTCCCTTATTGCCCTGTATTTTTGTGGTAAGAGTTTATCTGTTATTAATTTTGATGTACAGTAATACATCTTATTTACTTGAGTTACATCACATGAATTTATATTAATAGTCTTAATTACTGTGTTCATTTGTTTTATCAGACTTTTCTAACATTTTGGGTCTTACTGACTTTCTGTAATCTATTTCTTTCATCGATCTTAGTATGTCTACCCATCTCTAATAAATCAAGCAACTCTTCCATTTTATGTTTTTCTCATGAGCTTGCTAATGCTAGCATGATAGCTGCGATAATATTCCAGATTCTCAAATATGGGACAGGTATTGCTAATGCAACACTGACACCCAAAGGTGGAAAGCCCATGAGACAGATTTCTGGCCACCCCTTGCAATATCTGCCAATTATGTGACTGACAGCTATTTCTTATGACTTGTGGGAGAGCATATTGAGTGAGTGTGTGTGTGGGTGCCTTGAAGTGGGCTTAAGTTTCTCAGGGAGTCACATGCTGGTAGCCAGATTAATACATTTTTGGCACACTTTGTCTTTCATACTACTGACCGACAGTATCAGAAATAATGGTACAGGTCCTGGCTACTGAGCTAACAATCTTAAGAATAGTTGGATGACTTGCATTTCTTCAGAATCACGCATGACTCCTATCACTGATTAAGGGACTGCAACCACAGCTCTAAATGCAGAAATAATGAAATGGGATATGTAGTAGCTAGGTGCATTCTACTAGCCTCACTGCATTATGTCAAGGCCATTATCATAAGGCAGACACTGGACAAAGGAGCTACAGAATCTTAATTTTATCAGAACTAGATTCTAAGAGGAAAAAAATCCCAGTAATGAACCATTATAGGATGCCTCTGAAATCAGATTTTATCAATTTTATTCAGACATACATTCACTGTGACTACAGCTGTGTGAACCACTGTTAAGTGAATACTTGAAAGAAGCAAGCCAACTGTCAATCAGTCATGAAAATTAATATGTGCTGCATGTATTTGGATAGTGAGGATTTTGCAGAACGCATAAATTTGACTATATGGCAGATACAAGTACCTAATGGGTGGCAGGAAAATGCAAGTCAGGATAAATTAAAATGAAGTGGTTTGTAGCTAAGAATAACTACAAAGTAAATCTAAGGTAGAAGGTTGCAAGCAGCAACTATTTTATATGGTAAATCGATTAAAACCAAACCAAATAAATTACAATTACAGTAATTTATTTGGATATGCAACTTATTTGGTTTGGTTTTAATTGGTTTTCCAAATAAAACAGCTGCTGCTCACAACCTTCTTGCCTTGAATTCGGTTTGGTTTTGGAGCCTTTTGGATTTAATGTTTTACCCAATAATTACAAAGTAGTTTGCTGCCGAGAATAACTATGAACTTCTTAAAGGCAACAGTTATGCAAATGCCCAGAAGAATTATCTTCAAAAGTCTTACACAAAACAGTCCAAATCTTTATTTAGTAAATCAAACATATTTTTTTCAGAATCAACAATAGAAGGCAGCTGTTTAAGACATATCCAACACACAACATATAAAGAAGAAACTCAAAACCATGATTTTATCAATTTATATCCAAAGTGTCAATTGTTACTTATTAAGCAATATTCTTTACTTATAGGTTCATAGGTAGGTACTAGGCTATTGGCTCAAGGGCCTACGTAAGCCTAGCCAGCAAGGTACCATAGCTTATGCCAAGTTATTTTCCTGTGCCACTGTCCAGCAGAGACACAGAAGTGATCCCCGGGGTGTATTTCCTATTTCCCATCCACTCATCAAGATTTTTCTTAAAGAGTGCTAATGAAGAACTTTGCTTGACACAGATGGGTAGCTTGTTCCAGAGTATAGGAAATCTCTGGGACAGGAATCTATCCCTCCAGTGTGTCCTGTTTATTGTGGTGACAAGGTTTAGGTCCCTAGAGCGTGTAGCTTGGAGGGATTGGGATTTCTTTAGGCGTAGCATGTCCAACAGCTCTGGGTATGACATAGCTTTATATGATAGGCAGAGATCACCTCGGAGTAGGCGATATGCTACGGAGTAAAGCTGGAGTTTTTTGAGGCGGTCAGTGTAGGGCATTTGTTTGAGGCCAGTAATCCTCTTTGTGAGGTACTTCTGTGGCCTTTCCAGCTGCTGCAGATGTCTTGTGAGGTACACATTGTCTATACTTTTAAATATGTATCCAAGCAAACAAATTATGTAACCTCTGGAGGAAATCAAAGACCGTCAGCATTTCATGGTGAATGTTTCAGCTATATTCTCATTTGATTGTACACATACGTTTATTAATAAGCAGCTTACTGTGACTCACATTTAGATTCCATTTTCATATCTTTCCATATTCTCCTTATATCAATACATTCTCTTTTTTATTGGATTTCTGCTTTCTAGTAATGTCTTTCTTTGCTGCCAACATGAACAGTTCTATTAAAGCTTTACAATGTACTGAATCTTCCAACTTGTGGGCCTGACTAAAGTAAAATAAAGTAAAATAACAAAATAGTTCTCTAAATATCATATGACAACTCACTAGCAGTCTTACTACATTCTGTAAATATATTTAAAAATTCTCTTACTCTGGGTAGTCCCAAAATATATATTTTCCCAGTTAGCTACTGTATTAGAATTGCATCTCCAGTATCTATTATTGATTTATAGAAACATTCTGCATATTCTGCTAGGGGTACAGAAATACATGTGCAATATTTGCAGGTACACATCCTGA
Organism: Protopterus annectens; assembly: GCF_019279795.1. Lineage (NCBI taxonomy): Eukaryota > Metazoa > Chordata > Ceratodontiformes > Protopteridae > Protopterus > Protopterus annectens. The sequence goes on along the minus strand of NC_056732.1, from coordinate 1,237,554,927 downwards.
GTCTATTTGATTCATGTACCTATCTTTTGTCAGTGCTCACTAAGGGGTCATTTTATTTACATTCTCCCAACCCAGTCTAACTATCTCCTTGTGTTTGTTGTTGTTGTTGTTGATCCCAAGGACTGCTTACTACCCATTTACTATTAGCTTATGGTATTCCTGGCTCTATTAAGAGTTTTGCTAGGTCTACTATCTGCTGTTCAGTACCCCTTTATGTTTCCTTTTTCTAGGTTCTGCTACAGGTCATTAGTAAGGAAAAATATCCCCTGGGGAGAACTCAAAAATCACTTTAAGTCATTCCCATGATAACACACTTCCGACTCATGGTATATGCTCTTAATATTTGGGCTCTTTTGGAGTTTAACATCCAGTTTTTACTTGACTTCAATTACCTCCTATCTAAATTAACTAGCCCTACAGAAAAGATCTCAATTTTGCAATGACCCACTGCTTTGACTCTCACTCATATAAAATTATATATATATATATATATATATATATATATATATATACAGATCCATATCAGATCCACGATAGAACACTTACCCGACGACCAAATCACCGAGACCACATCGCTGACAACACATCTCTGACAATGGTAAGTATAACTAGTGCAGAATGGAAAGCATTCCTCTTTCTGCAATAAAATAAAAAAACAAAACGAAACGTGTATAGCAGGGGGCTGCGCCCCCTTCACCCCCCCATGAGGGGGACTGCACCCCCCCTTACTTAAATATACCAACTCCAACATCGCACCACATTGCGGAAATGGGAATACATCCCATTCTGCACTACTTATACTTACGATTGTCAGAGATCTGCTCTGTCGGCAATGTGGTCTCGGTGATCTGGTAGTCGGGTAAGTGTTATTTCATGGAACTGATATAAAGCACAGTTTTCAGTATCCTGTTTTGGCACCCCCGAGTATACAATTAATCTAGTCAACTCTTGAGAGCAGAGAGCATGGGAAAATATCACTTTTTATTTTAATGTATGAATCTCAAACTGAGCTAGATAAGCCAACCTCAGTCTGGCTGATTTGTAGTAATCCTATAAGTTAGGAAGAGCTATGCCTCTCCGGTATGCTGGGATTGTTAAACTTTGCCATCTACCTATTGGCCTTATGACCTCCTATATAAAATGTTTTAATTGCTTTTTTAGATCTTTCCACAGCATCTCCTCTGGTTGGTAAAAGAATGCTTCATCTTTATATAATATTAGGAGACTATAAGCATCTTAATTCCTTGTATTGTATTGTCTAACTTTAAAGTATGCATTTTTCATGTCTTTAATTTGTGAATTATTCTCTTTTTAGTTTTCTACCAGGTCTCTCCAGCTGCTACCTTACTTTTCACCCAAACCACCAAAGTATCTCATTTTACTGTGACCCTCCAAAGATGTGGGTTTTGTTGCACAAGACCATGAGACGGAGAATAATTTACAGCTACAATATTGGTCTGACTTTTATTAAATTTATAACCTAATATATTTTTAAACTGATTCCAACAGAAAAATGCTTGGGGATATCTTGTTCAGGGATAACTAGTTATAATATAACATCACAGAGTCATAGATTGTTACTAGGCTAACAACCTGGGGCCTTTCTAATCCTAACCAAGTTTTCCTGAAAGAATAATGACATTCTGTATCCAAATAGGACATTGAGGGCCAGGTACTTAAAAGCTACCTCTGTTCATAAGGGACATGGGTGCTAGGCCCAGTGTAAATTTCCTATTCCCCATCCAATGGTCTAGGTTTTACTTAAATTTGGGTAATAGAGAAACTCACCTTCATACGAATGGAAAGCCTACTCCATAAGAGGCACAGTCTCTGGGACACAGATCTGTCTCTCTGGCATATTCTCTTTATGACACAGACAACATTCAGTTCCCTAGACCTTGTATTTCTGGTACTGTTTGACTTACGAATATGCAGGAGAGTCATAAGTGTGGAATTTCCCGATGCCTTGTAAGCCAGGCATAGATAACCCCAGAGCAATCTATAGGAGACTGGGTAGAGGAAAAGGGCTTTAAGGTGCTCTGTGTAAGGTAGCTTTGTTACTCCTTGTATTCTTTTTGTAAGGAACCTCTGAGGTCACTCTAGTTGCTGCATAAGCCTGGTCAGGTACATACCAAAGGGAGCATTATACTACATGACTGGTCTGATAAGGGCAGAGTACAGTGGGATAAAGACCTCTTTGGACATAGATGCCATTTCTTTACTTATAAGTTGCACAACATGAAAGGATTTTCTCACCACTCTGGCCATGCAGTGGTCAAAGGTAAGGCTACTTTCTATGTGTATACCCAGATCCCTGACCACTGGGTCGACTCTTAGAGGTGTATTAATTTTATGGTAATTAGAAGATATGATTGACTTCCCAAAGGATACAAGTATGCATTTCTTAGCCTTGAATTAAAGACCATGGCTTTGGCACCATTTGTTTGTCAGAGACAGGCTTCTTGAAGAATGCTAGTGTCTGCAGGGGTGTCTATGATAACCCCCAGTTTGCAAACATCTGCAAACTTAGTCAGCCATAAACATCAGTATTTGCTTCCCTTTCAGAGAAACAGATGCCAAAAAGGATAATCATAAATATGATGTGGTTGTCCTTGGCCTGAGAAGCAATTTTTCTTCAAATTTAACCTTTGAAAAAAGAAGTTATGTCTTGCCATAACGTTCCATCTGTATTGTTCATCTTCTTTCATTCATTCATCACTGATGAGTTCAGTTCCAAGCCCTCGGAACTGAGTCGGCCTTTTTACCAAGCTCACGCCAGCCAAAAACTCTTGAGCTAAGCTTCTACCCAGAATGCCCTTCTCCCTGTTACCTCAGATCAAATTTGCTAGAGATAGAGAAGTAAAGCTGAGGCCACTTCTGCGCAAATACCCTTGGACACCACTTGGACCCAAAATATCCTCCAGGAGCCTTTGGAGGGGAAAGGAGGGTGGGAAATGATGAATGAAAGAAGATGAACAACGCAGATAGAATGTTATGGTACAACATAACTTCTTTATCTGATGTTAATCTTCTTTCCATTCATCACTGATAGGACAGTATCCCAAGCTACCTTGAGGTCCTTGGGCGGCCCTTATGGAAGAACATTCCTGCGTACCATTGAGCCGAAGGCAGCTCTCCCTCTGGGGACCAAGTCCAATTTGTAATGATTGATAAAGGTATGAGGCTTAGCCCAAGTGGCTGCTGTGCAAATATCATCCATGGAAGCACTGGAATGGAAAGTTATAGAAGTTGCCATAGATCTAGTGGAGTGAGCATTAACTTTTGGCATAGGTTGTTTTATGAGGGAATAAATGAAATGTATGCAGTCCCTTAACCATTTTGATAATGTAACCTTGGAAACAGCATTTCCCATTCTGCGCCCAGAAAAGGAGATGAAAAGCTGTCCAGACTTACGGATAGGTTTGGTCCTGTCTACGTAAAATCTCAGTTGCCTATGTACATCCAAGGAATGTAGGCAGTACTCTCCTTTACTGGAAAAATTCAGAAAGAACACTGGTAGGTCAATGGTCTGGTTAATGGAAAATTCAGAAACAACTTTGGGAAGGAAGAATGGATTCGTCCAAAGTGATACTCTGTCCTTATGGAAGACCAGACAGGGCTTCTTGATACACAATGCCTGCAGCTCTGAGACCTGTCTGGCCGACGTGATGGCTACTAAGAACAAGGATTTCCAGGACAAAAACTTTAGGACACAGTTCGCTGCAGGTTCAAAGGGCTTTTGAGTCAAAGACTGAAGGACTAAAGTGAGGTTACATGGTTCCACAGGCTGTCTGACAGGAGGCCTGATATGAGAGGTTATGAAAGGCTTTGCATAGACGTAAAGAGATAGGAGGGGTGCCATCTATACCATTGTGGAATTTAGAAATTGCCACCAGGTGTACTCGTATGCTAGAGGCAGAGGCTCCATTATCAAAAAACGTAGCCAAGTATTGCAGCACCGCAGTCACTGTAGCCGAATACAGGTCTAACATGTTATCCTTGGACCAGATAGAGAACCTTTTCCAATTGTCCTGAGATAGTCTTCTGGTGGATGGTTTATGAGAGGCCAGAATGATGTCTCGATCAGGTGAGATGAGATTAGCCTGCCTGGCAACTAGTGGAAGTGGAGAAACCAAGCTGTCAGCTTGATACTGGCTCAACCCTTGGGGGTGAATAATCAGATCTGGAAGAGGGACCAGAATCCACGGTGGGTATACTAGGTGAGGCCGAAGGAAGGGGAACCATACTTGGGGCCAGAACAGAGCTATGAGGATCACCTTGCATCTCAACTGAAGTGCTTTCTTTAGAAATTGTGGAATCAGGGGAATGGGAGGATAAGCGTAAAGAAGTCCCGTGGGCCAATTGTGGATAAGAACATCCCTCGGGGACTCCCCCTCCAGGGAAACAGGGAGAAATAGCTGCTGCAATTGTTCAATAGGAAGGCGAAAAGATTGCAGCAAGGCTGGCCCCAGTGGGTGAAGATATCTGTCACCACCTCAGGAATGAGGGACCACTCATGAGGCAGGAGGATGCATCTACTCAGTTTGTCCACAATTACCTTGGAGCTCCCTGGGATATGTGTTGCTATAAGAAAGCTTTTGGAAGCTGTCGCCCACTGCCAAATTCTCATGGCCTCTCAACACAAGGGGTAGGACTTGGTTCCTCCTTGCTTGTTGATATACTAGACCACTGACATGTTGTCTGACTGACTAGCAATTGTCCCAGAAGGGAGAACCGAATGAAAAGCCTGCAATGCTAACAGCACTGCTCTCAGTTCCAGAACGTAGATATGCAAGTGGGTCTCTGAGGTGGACCATGCACCTTGGACTGTCTTTACCTGGAAACCACCCCCCCCCACCTGATCAGAGAAGCATCCATGGTCACAATGGCCCTGGGCTGAGGGGATTGAAATGGGCAACTCCAAAGTTCTGTGGCTGGCCTCATCCACCAAAGGAGGTCCCGTTTGCAGGGGTTGGTTATTTGAATCTCGTAACTGAGGGGGTGATAATTTGGGAACCACTGACAAAGAAGGAGCCATTGTAGGATCCGCATGTGTAGCTTCGCTAGGGGCACTATTGGAACTGAAGCTGCCATAGATCCTAGGGCTTGAAGAACTATTCTTGCTGAAACTTTTGGTTGACAGAGTATCACTTGGAGCTGAAGTCTCAATTGCTGGAGTCTGTGACTTGGGAGTGACACAAGACAGGACCGGGTATGGAACACTGCTCCAATGAATTCTATTTGTTGTGTAGGAGTAAGGTTTGATTTCCCCCAATGTATTGTTATTCCCAAAAATTCTGCCAGAGAGTGTATAATGCAGTGCTGTTACCAGAAGATGCTTGGTAGGATGGGTGAGGAGCCAGTTGTCCAAATATGGAAACACCCAGAATCCTTGTAGTCTCAAGTGAGCTGTGACCATTGCCATGCACTTCTTGAACTTTCTGGGGGCTGTAGAGAGACCGAATGGCAGGGCACGAAATTGATAATGACTGGCCCCTAGCCAAAAGTGAAGCAGACTCCTGGAGTGTTTATCCAATTTGATGTGGTAATATGCATCCCAGAGATCCATCAAGCACATCCAATCACCTTCCCTTAAAAAAGGGAGAATGGCCTGAACCGTGACCATCCGGAATTTGGTTTGGGTGACAGACTTGTTTAAGCTGGTGAGATCCAAAATGGGCCTCCAGTCCCCCTGTCTTTTTTGGCACCAAAAAGAGTCTTGAGTAGAATCCGGATCTGTGTTGGTCTGGTGCGACTGGTTGGATTACTCTTTTTTTGAGACAGCTTTATTATCTCTGAAGCTGCTTCTTCCCTTTGACTGGGTGGAATGTCAGGAAGGTTTTTTGGAAGATCTGGCTGATAAGAAAGGGGAATGGTGTAACCTTTGGTGATTATATACTGAACCCAATGATCAGTGGTAACAGATTGCCAGGCAGCTTGCTGCAGAGAAAAACAACCCCCGACTGCTTCCAGAGGTAAGCAATTGAGCTGCTCCTCAGGAACGCTGATAAGGCTGCCCAGAAAAGAAGTCCTTGGAGCCTTGGGTTACGAGGACCCCCTCTCTGCCTCTGTAGGGGAGTCTTCCGGAATTGTTACCCCCTCTGCCCCTGGGGGTGTCATCATCACGTGCAGCACGGAAAGGACCCTGAGATTTTTTGTGCCACATTTTCCCACTCCTCTGATTCCTGGAGAAGGTATGTTGAGGATTGGAAAATTGTAGGCCTACGACAGACAGGGTCTTTCTGTCTTGCTCGCACCTAGCTAGTGTATCCTTCACTTTGGAGCCAAAAAAGGATGATGCTTCGATGGGAGCATTAAAAAAGGAAGACTTGAAGGGGTCCATGAGGTCACAAATGTGCATCCAGGCATGATGCCTCATGACAATGCCTGAACCCGCTGCTCTAGCCACCCCTTCAATCGCATGTGAGAGCAACCTCATGGACGAGTTGGATGTCGATTCCACGGTTGCGAGCTGTGAGGCCACTTTGTCCCTGACCTCATCACATAGCTGTCCTGCGACTGTCAAAGAGAGTACAGAGATCAAGTCTCTCTGGAGTCTCGTAAAATGTGCCAAATAGTTCAGGGATCATATAGCAAATGTCCCTGATGCAAAAACTTACTTCCCTAGTCTGTCCACCATCTGGGACTCCCTATTGGGTGGGTGGACAACGGGACTTTCCTCAGCAAAGTCCTTTTTTTGTGGCCACCGCCACCACCACCATAGTGTCGACTGGTAACCCTATGGACCAATGCGGGTTCTGCTCGGGATGGGAGAGAATTTTGTCAGGTCTCCAAGGGATCGCCTCAATGGAATCAGGGTTCTTCCAAGTGTGCTGCACGACAAGCTGAATGAGCTCATCAGCAGGCAAGGTCACCCAAGAGGTAGAACGCCAGGCATGGAAAGCCTGCAGGAACACAGACTCCTCAGATGAAGGGTTGGGGGGCTTCCAGTCACCTCTCTGTTTTAGCATTTCCAGGATGTCTCCGAAGGAGACATCATCAGGAGGTGACCGTGGGGACCCTTCACCATCATCGTAATCCGTGTCTTCCATTAAGGACTCCTCGGGTGAGTCCATGAGCTTCCTCTTGCATGTCCTCTTCCAAGGGAGCTTGTCAGTGGGGTCTCTGAGGAAGACTTGGAAGAGCGGGTACCTTGCAGCTTCTATGCCCAGTGCCCTGGGGGGGGGGGTGGCCTGTGGCAGCTGTAGCTCAGGGAGCGAAAACTGGGGTTCTGACATCAAAGGAGTGCTAACAGAAGCGACTGCCCTCTCCATCATATGGAAAACAGGTCCCCCCGAAGAGGGATGGGAGCCCAAAACTGAGAAAGACAACCTCGGAACTGGGGTCACACCCCAGTCCGACGAACCCGCCCCTAAAGATGAAGCCTCAAGCTTGATCGGTGCAGACATGGCTATTGGTACCAAGGACAAAGGGGGCTCTGTGCCCTGGGCCGAGGCGCCCAACCTCCAATCCACAGATTGAGGAAGGACCGATTCCACAGGAAACGAAGACCAAAGGGACAAACCCGGAGCATGAGTGAGGTCCACTATAGGAGCCGAGGTGATGGGTTCTGACATCGGAGTAGAAGGCTTTGGAACCGAAATGAGTGAAGGAGTGTAAGGAGTCCATGGAGAAACCAACCCAAGTCCTGAAGGCGGATGGGTCTTAGAAAGTATGGGTACCCCCGTGGCTGCCAACAGTTGGTCCACAAGACACATCATGTAGTGTTCTGACAGGTTCCTGGTGGATTTTGTGTATACTCCAGATGGGGTGTCAGGTCGGTCAATGAACGGGCTATACATCTGGCCCAGAAATGGATGCACAGTAGGGGGTATCGGATCCGTGGCGCAAGGTATGCCAACACCGAAGTCTCAAGTTTTGAGACTGGGAGTAATGGTGTCAAATCCAACTTGGTCGCAAAAACGCTCGGTGCCCAAGTGGCACTCGGAGCCGAAACAGTCGTTTCCAGAATCGTAACTGATGAAGGTCTCAAAGGTGTGTCCTGAGCCGTAGTGGCCACAGCTGCCAAAGTCATAGTAGGCGTGGTGAAGTCTATTATTGGTGCCAGAGGCAGGACCAGTGCCGAAGCTGATGCCGGTATCGTAGGTTTCGAGATGCTCGGAGCCGTAGAGACAGATTTATGCTCTAAAGACAACTTTAGGAGCTTTGATTTTACAGGCTTACCCTGATCACCCAATGGTGAGGAACGAACCGAGTGGGACCTCTTTTTGTCTTCTGTAGGAGGGGTTGAGACCTCCATTGCAGAAATGGCCTCTGAAAAGGGAGACTTAAGTAACCCTTTCAGTATCAGTTTATTTTTGCACTCATTAAGAGTGCGTTGACTGAAACTCTGACAAATTACACAAGGAGGTTGCACCGAAAGATGGGGCATCCCCAGACAGTACACACAATCATCATGGGAGTCACTATTAGGTAACTTGCAATTACATGAAGCACAATGCTTAAAACCTGAAGTACTTTTTTTATCCGACATCTTGATAGACAGACACCACAGGCAAACAGTATATCCAGTCAGAACTAATAAATCAAACACAGTTCAAAAAAGCCACACAGTTGTATCACAAAGTGATATGTATAAGTAAAATAGAAACACCTTACTGAAACCAACACTAACAGGCTAGGAAAGAAAGGAAAATATCAACTATGGTATTGAGGGAATACCACAAGGGTAAGGGAGGAAAGACCATAAAGTACAGTTTTGTACCTACCATGAATGTAGATGTTCGAAGATCCACATTGCTGCAGTCCTAACACTTGGGGTAGTCCGCTGTCCCAGTCGGCCCGAATACCAAAGTATAAGGCTGACGTCGGTCAAGGCGCATTAGTCTGACGTCAGGACGTCAGGGTACAAATGCGCATGACCGACGTCATATCCTCAGTCTTTTCTTGCCCCAGATGTCAGAAGACCCTAAAAAGATAAGGCCAAAACCAAAAAACACCAAACACTCCTGTACCAAATATATGTACAATATATACAAATTTACAAAAGTACAACCCCACCCACACAACCACCCCTAAACACAGAGGGAAGGAGGGAGGAATTGGACTGCAGCAATGTGGATCTTCGAACATCTACATTTATGGTAGGTACAAAACTGTACTATGTTCTTCATCTCACATTGCTGCAGTCCTAACACTTGGGTAGAATCCCAAAGCAGAGGTAAGGGAGGCTGGCAAATTATAAAGAAGCAGGAGCTGTCAACATGCCCTGCAAAATAGCCGTGGCAAAACCAGCCCTAGATTTAGAGTAGAGAGGAAGGTGGTAATGCTTAGAGAAAGTATGCACTGAACTCCAAGTAGCTGCCTCCAAAATATCCTTAGTTGCCACCCCCTTAGAAATGCTGTTGAAGTGGCAGTAGCCCTAGTGGAATGAGGCCTAATCCCAGCTGGAATCTCCTTGCCATGATGGGAATAACAAAATGCAATGCAAAACCCAATCCACTTAGAAATAGTTTGTTTTGACACAGGCTTGCCCTGAGAACTCAAAGCAAAAGAAACAAACAACTGCTGAGACTGCCTAAAATCCTTAGTCCTGCTTAAATAATAACCGAACTGCCTGTGTACATCTAAAGTGTGCAAAATCTTTTCCCCCTTATTTTGGGGATCTGCATAAAAAGTAGGCAAATGAATAGTTTGGTTTAAAGCCACACTAGAGACCACCTTAGGCATAAAGGAAGGATTAGTACGTAATGATACCCTATCCTTATGGAAAATCAAAAAGGCTCAACCGCCATAAGGGCCTGCAATTCAGAAACCCTTCTTGCAGAAGTAATGGCCAACAAAAAAGCAGTCTTCCATGACAAGTATTTCAATTCAGCAGTAGCCACAGGCTCAAAAGGTTGTAGAGTAAGTTTCTCCAACACAAAATTGAGGTCCCAAGCAGGAGTAGGAGCTCTACGTGGGTCTTATATTCTTTGCCCCTCTAAGAAATTGCTTGAACAAAGGATGAGAAAACAATGGTGGGTCACAATCATAGTGAGCTGAAATTGCTGCAGCATGAATCTTAATGGAAGAGAAAGACAAACCTTTGTCCAATAACTCAGTAAGATATTGAAGAGCCACACTCAAATTAGGCTCAGAAACCTCCAAATCCTTTGCTGCACTCCAAAATAAAAATCTCTTCCATTTTTCTGCGTACACTTTCCTTGTACTAGGTCTTCTGGCTTCCATAATCACATTCAAAACTTGTTGAGGAAGTTGAGACCTGCTGTGGTTCAAAACAGAATATGCCAGGCTGTTAGATGAAGAGAGTGAAGCTTGACATTGAGTAGATGACCATCCCTCTGAGACAATAGGTGTGGAATCAAAGGTAAAGGCCATGGAGGCTTCCTTACCAGACTCCTCAGTAATGGGTACCAGTGTTGCCGAGGCCAATCTGGAGCTATTAAAATCATCCTTGGCTTGTCTTGTCTGACCTTTAGGAGTACCTTTGGGAGGAGAGGCAGAGGTGGAAAGGCATACACATGAAGATTTTTCCAACTGAAAGAAAGAGCATCCACTTTCCAAGCTGTGTGATGAAACCTTTTCGTGCAAAACTTTGGCAGCTGGTGGTTTAGTGGAGAAGCGAACAGATCTATGTCTGGAGTTCCCCATGACACTGTCAATTTCGAAATACATGAAGATCCAGTTTCCACTCGTGGGGATCCATGATTTGCCTGCTTAACACATCTGCTAAGGAGTTCTGTGCTCCCGGCAGAAACCTTGCCTGAAGATTTAGTTGCAAGCTGAGCGCAGTCTCCCACAAAATCATTGCTTGCCTGCATAGAGGATAAGAATGTGTTCCCCCTTGTTTGTTGATGTACCACATGACAGTTGTGTTGTCTGTTAGAATCAACACCTGCCCTGGAAGAAGTAACTCCTTGAAAGCCATTAATGCAAACTGGACTGCTAACATCTCCTTCATGTTGATATGTAGATGCTGTAGTCTGGCAGGCCACTTGTCTTGCATCCACTTTCCATTCAGATGAGCTCCCCAAGCTATGTCTGAGGCATCTGTCGTTAGAATCTGACTTGCCTCTGGCCGGGTCACAGAGAGTCCCTTGTTTAGGTGACATTCCTGAGCCCACCACAAAAATTCCTTTTGAATGCAAGGTATTATTTGAATGACAGTGTCCAAATCCTGGCAGTGCTGTGTCCATACATTTTTGAGATACCATTGCAGCTTCCTCATATGCAGTTTGGCATTGGGAAGCACCAGAATACAAGATGCCATGAACCCTAAGGCTTGAAGGACTGTCCTTGCAGTCAGCCCGGACTGAAGAGATAGTTGATGGAAGTAAAGGGAAAGATTCTTTTGTTTGTCCGGGGTTAAAAAGGCCATCTGGGTTGCTGTATTCAGTCTCACACCCAGAAAGCACATGTCTTGAGAGGGTACTAGACTGGACTTTATTTCGCTCACAGAATACCCCAGGCATCTTAGCACTGCTATCACATATTCCAAATGCTGAAAAAGGTCTTCCTTTTCTTGAGCCAGAATCAGGCAGTCGTCCAAGTAAGGATAGATTTGTATTCCTTTTAGCCTGAAGTAAGCTATCACTGGAGCCAGAACTTTTGTGAATACTCTGGGCAGTAGATAAGCCAAAGGGCAATGCAGAGAACTGATAATGGGAATTCCCAGCTCGAAAACGCAGATACTTCCTGCAACTTAGTCTGATAGGCACATGAAGGTAAGCCTCCTTGAGATCTAAAGTTACCATCCAGTGATCTTTTCCCAGCAGAGGTAAAAGCTGTTGTAACGTCAACATTTTGAACTTGGGAATGTCCAGATAAGTGTTGAGGATAGATAAATCCAAAATTGGTCTCCACGTGTTCCCCTTTTTGGTACTAGGAACAGGCGAGAATAAAATCCTAGGCCCCTTTCTGGCACAGGAACCGGCTGAATGGCCCCTATTTGGAGTAACAGAGAAATTTGCTTGTGAGCCTCTTTTCTTTGTAGAGGAGGAATGTCTGACATGCCTTTGAAAGGAGGCAAGGTATGGAAATAAAACCTGTAACCGTGGTGAATGATATCCAATACCCATCTGTCTTGGGTAATTAAACTCCAATTTTCTTTGAAAAGTGCCAGCCTTCCTCCCAAAGGTGCTGCCAGACGAGAAGGCTCTGGCAGCTGAAAAGGCAGGTCATTGGGTCTGTTTACGAAAGGACTGACCCCTGCCCTCACCAGAAGACTGAGCAGGTGAACTCCCTGTTCTAGGCCTAAAAGAACCTTGAGCTCTGCCCCTACCACGCCTAGACCTACCCCTAGACTGGGAATCATAAGAAGGATATGTCCACCCCTTAGTAGGCCAATTTCTACTAAACTTCGGAGGCTGAACCTGCAAAAAATCTTTAACAGTCTGCATAGACTTAGCCTTGTCCTCCATTTTCTTTAAAACTGCTTCCACAGGCGAACCAAACAACACATCAGATTGTAACGGAGCATCTAAAATCCTTGTCTTAACATGCTCAGCTAAATTCTGATCCCTCAGCCAGGCGTGCCTGCGAAGAACAGAACCAGTGGCAGCCACCCTCGAAGAGGCCTGTACAGCATCAAAACCACATTGCAAAGAATGCTTACCCACCTGTTCAGAAACATGAACTAAATCCTGCAACTCTTTACACTCAATACCTTCCGCCAGAGCATCCACCTTAGACTTCAATTGTGAAAGGAGATAATTTTGGTATTTTAACATGTGGAACTGGCAATTCAAAGCCCTCATGGCTAAAGTGGAAGAAGTATACACCTTCTTTCCCCATCTATCCAAAGCCCTTGCCTCTTTATCAGGAGGAACAGGATTTTTAACAACAGAAGCCTTAACACCTTTAGGCCCCTGAGAAACAGTTTCTGGGTCTGCCCTAGGACTCTTAAAAGATACTTATGAGCTTCAGGCACCCTATAATACCTATCCGGTTTAACTGGGGCAGGAGGCAAAGAATCAGGGTTCAGGGAAGCCTCTGCAAAAACATCTTCCACCACATCCAGAACAGGAGGTATAGCTAAAGGCCTATGCTGGGGTAGAAACAAAAATTCCCTAAGCCTTTTCCTGGAATCAGAGAAATCTTGACCTTCCCATTTAAAATGCTCCCTCATGGAATGAAGAGTCTCTGAAAAGAAAAATCCGCAGGAGGAGAAGCCAAGGAGTAGAATCATCTACATCAGAATCAGAATAAGGAGGATACTCCTGTAAGTCTTCAGCCGAAGACTCAGAAGCCTCGAACACTGCTCAAAACTCTCAAGCTCAGGTTCCACCCTAGGCCTCTTATCAGGAGGGGGCATAGAACCTCTAATCATAGTAATCAAATCTTCTGCCATTTTAAGCATATGTTTCTTAGGCAGAGACCCTGAAGAACTAGGAGAGACACCCACTGAAGTTAAACCTGGCCTGCCTCTCGAAGAAGCCTTGGAAACAGAAGGGGAGGGCCTAACCACCTTAGGAAGGGAGGGGAGAACAGCTACCTGAGAAGCCCCTTCAGCCTGGCCTACCTCCTGAGAGGACACATCTTGTAACAGTAAAGTCTCTCCCTGAGACTCCAAAGAAACTTCTGGCAGAACCTCCGGCTCCACCGAGCCCTCTAAAGAACTGACGTCCGGGACAGACGGTTCTTCCAACCTAGGCTTTGCTGCTTTGTCCTTGCGCTTTTATTTAGGCGGCGCCGGAGCATCCAACGGCATTTTATAATTACAACGCTTCCCAAAAACTAACCTGGCACAGTCTAATCTTCTCTTTATAGTGCGTTTGTTAAATCTAGCACAAGAGCGACATCCAACAACGTCGTGCTCAGGCCCTAAGCAAGGTATACACAAGGTATGGTAATCCCTATGAGGTATCTGTTTCCCACAAGAAATACAGTTATTCACTTTTTCTGACATCCGGTTAAATACTGAGGCAAGAAAAACAAAATATTCCCAACGGGTACTTAGCCAACTTTGATTCGGTCTGAAACTCCGACTTCAGAAAATTTCAGAACGCCAACCTGCACTCGCAATACTGCTTCTGCATCGGACCATGCGGCAAAAAAGACTGAGGATATGACGTCGGTCATGCGCATTTGTACCCTGACGTCCTGACGTCAGACTAATGCGCCTTGACCGACGTCAGCCTTATACTTTGGTATTCGGGCCGACTGGGACAGCGGACTACCCCAAGTGTTAGGACTGCAGCAATGTGAGATGAAGAACATCAACAATGGTACTTAAAACCTTACCAACGGTAACAATGCGTAGAGCAGAGAATAAAAATTATGGTCTGGCAGAAGAAAACACATTAGAAATACTAATCGCTCAATAAAAAAAGGAGATATCAAAATTTTTCCCCACAAAATATCAAATAAAGTTCTACTTAGCTGAGAGCTCAGCTGAAATGCTGCTTTATGGCTATGCGGCAAACGAGACCTGAGGTAAGAGGGAGAAGGGCATTCTGGGTAGATGATTAGTTCGAGAATTTTTGGCTGGCACGAGCTTGGTAAAAAGGATGACTCGGAACTGAACCCTTCAGTGATGAATGGAAAGAAGATTAACAACATCAGATTATTAATTAACCCTCTTAGGTGCCTGTTTGGATTGGTTAAAGGCTTTTAGTATGTAAGGCTTTGCTCCTCCTACGCTTGGCCAAATTTTTTTTTCTTTTGTTGTATAACTGATTGATACTGTGATTCCACCAGGGTGGCCTGTCTTTTCAGTTTGTTTTAATCTTAATAAGAGTGGGCACAGCTCGCACTATACAGCTATCAATATGGCTGTACAGAGATTTTGTAAACAGCACAGCATGTGCTATGGTGTTTACTGGGTTTGGGAGGGGTGCTTCAAATTTAGCTAAGTTGTTGATTAGTAGAGAGATGTTAGCCTTGGAATAGTTCCTAAAAGTTTTTAGTTTCTCTGGGTCCCCAGATTTAATTTTTGTTTCAAACAATACTGCCTTATGGTCAGATCTGATGAGTGAAGACTACATTGGGTGAGGAACATTACTCCCTCATGTTCGCGAATACAAGGTAAAGTATATCTGATCCCTTGGTAGGAGAATGGACCAACTGTTCCAAGATGTTTGTGATAACTAAGTTTTGGAACTGCTGAGTGGTGTAGGATTCCCAATCTATTTCGTGATAGTTGAGATCCCCCATGAATATTTATCCATGAGTATATGGATAAATGAGCATCATCATCTTGTGCATACCAACTGAATCCTTTTATCTGAGAGTTTCTTATTTCTTTAGAAAGTTGTTCCATGTAAAGTGTACAGAAAATGGGAAAAGTGGCAACTCTGTCTTGTCTCCCTGCTTAATATTAATTCTCTAGACAGAAATATTCCATTCTGTTATTATTCTTGCCATGAAAGTTAGGTAAGTTCTAAGGATTAAGTCATTAGCAATACAAATATGTTCAAAATTTTAGAGAGGAGCATTGAGAAGACTACGTCAAAATGTTCTACTTCTTTCTTAACCATTGTTGTTTCAATTATATTGGCAAAGGTTTACCTACTTTTACAAAACAAAATGAATATGACCTATCTGCACTAAAAGCATCTTTGCTAACCTGCAAGCTATTATAGCTTCATAGGCAGGTTCTAGGCTAGCTGCCCTTATGGGCCATTTTAAGTCTAGCCAGTTTCCCTTATGGTGCTTAAATTAACCTATCCCATTTGATGTTATACTGGCCTTACCCATCCCATAGTCAATAATTATATATTAGCCCTAATGAGAATAAATGGGATCATATCATAGAAAATTTGAGAATCATGCATGGGATAAAGCATTTAGGAGCTGCCTCTGTCCATTAGTAGTACAGGGTGCAGTCCAGGGATAAATTTTCTGTTTCCCATCCATAGATCAAAGTTGTGCTGGGATATGGACAGGGATGAGCTTCGTTTTAAGTGGCTGGGGAATCTGTCCCAGATCAGAGGTATCCTCCGTGAAATACATCTGTTTCTTCAGACCATTCTTTGGATGTTGCAGAAGAGGTGTAAATCCCTAGACTGAGAATTTCTGATTCCATCTTACTTGTTGATGTGCAGCAAATCTGTAAGTACTGGTGGGTTGGAGGATGCCTTGTATGCCAGACACAGGTCACCTCTTAGTAGTCGTCAGGATACAAAGTACAGTGACAGGGCTTTCAGTCAGTCCATGCAGGATATATTGCTTATTAATTGTATCCCTTCAGTAAGATAACACTGCATTTATTCTCGTTATTGCATGTGTCTTGACAGATACATGCCAAAGAAGGCATTATACCAAGTGACTGGACTAATGAGGGCTGAATAAAGGGAGACAATGATATTCTTAGATCTAGACACAATCCCATTGTTTATAAGCTGTTCAATATAGAAGGACTTTCTTACGACAGCGGACACATGTTAGTCGAAAGTTAGGTCACTGTCAACATAAGTTACCAATCCCGAACAAGTGGGTCAACTCTTAGGGATGCATTATCAACGTGGTAATTCCCCAGAGTACATGACTTCCCAAAGGATACAATAATGTATTTTTTTGCATTTAGTTTCATTCCATGGTATTGGTACAAGTCATTTATTTGGGACAAAACTTCATGCAGCATGGCTGTCATTTGGGGATTCAATAACTACTCTTATTTTGCAGTCATCTGCAAACTTAGTCAACCAGAACCCTTTGGCATTGGCTCTTACTTCAGAGAATGCCTAGGAATACCTTATTGTCTGGGTTATTAATAAATATTAGTCTCTACAATGTCTATGACTACCACTACTGCTTTCTTCCATGACAGTGGGATCTATCCCCTCCCCCCAAATACTGTATTGCAGAATTCATAAATTTAAATTAATTTCTTGTCTCTTCTTTCCAAGCTTCTGTTGGATACCCATCACCACCAAGTCTTGCTTGTTGCTTACTTTTGGAAGTGTCTAATATTTTCCTTAGTAACTGATGATAGCAGCTTCTCGGCTTCTTCAGATAGTAATTTATGGGGATTCAGACCTTTTAGAAAGTTCTCTAGACAGCAATCCTCATCCTCTACCACAACTTTCTTATCATACAGTAGCTCATAGAAGAGCCTTAAAACTTCAGATAGGATATCTTACTAACTTCATTGTCACTAGATCCATTAGCTTCACTCTTCTTTTTATATTCTGTTACCTAAGCTTCTGGATCACTCAATCTGCTTGAAGCAATTTTTTTTGGTTTTGGACTGTTTACAAAATACATTTGTTTAATGGCTCTTTTTCTGAATTCAGTTAAAGCATTCACTCATTTTTTTCTCAGCATCTTTTAGCTTTTCTTCTTCAAGTTAATGATCCTACAACATTTTGTAGAACTTTTACTCTTCCCAACTCATTCAAATTTCTTACATTGCTCTCTGGCAAATTTCCTTTGCTGTTTTTCAGCCAAAACTATACATTCTCTTTTCAGTATATCCAAATTATCTGGAAAACAGTTTTCCTATTCAAGCTTCCTCTGCCCCTACCCATGCCTTAAAGCTTTTTTACTCAAGTCAATGCATGGGGAAGTGCCAATGCCTATCTTCCTTACTACAATTTGGGGTCTTTATCCTCACTATTATGAGTATATGGACTGGCAAAGTAATACGGTGCACTACTATGTTTTTGACCACGTACAAATGTTGGTGGCTTATGCACTACCTATCCCATCTTGATCCAGTATTACCTCTAGAGGAACAAAAAGTATACGTGTTTCCTCCTTTCTTTGCACGAGCAACATACTCTATTTGAAATAACTTCATGTATGACCTCAAGACTCTCCCCTCTTTAAAGATGTAGGCCCTTCTACTCCTCCTCCCTTGATACATCCTCCTCTTCCTCACACACTGCATTCCAGTCTGCCCATATAAATTGCAGACCTTGCTGAAAACTGCTCATTTCACTCAAGAGGATTTTAATTTCTGCCTATGCTGTTTTGGGTGGAATATATAGGGATACCAGCATAATTATTTTACCTTACCAACTACCCCTAACTGTGATACATTCTCCCTGTTTATCTTTCTGTCTTTTATACTGAAGGAGCAGATCTAGAAAAAGTACTACACCCTTCGGCCTGTCCCTCTGGCACCAAAAACCCCAGACTAAAGCTTTCTTTATCAAGGATGCATGTCCACACCCAGTCAGATGTGTTTGTTGTAACAGTATCACCTGTGCTCTACTTTGTCTTAAATACATAATTCTTTGTCTTAACTGGATTTGTGAGACCAATAACATTCCAGCATTACAAGTTCATGGCCAAAGTAGTATTTTAAAATGCAGCTTTCTATTTTCCTGTTGTGCCTGAACACCCCTACTCTGAAAAAAAAAGATGATCTCCTATGTGTAAAACACTAGCAAGGTCACAACAAACACAACACTCAAACCCTTAAAAATGCAAAAGAGATTTTCTGAAAGGTAAAACCATGAAACAATTGAACAGGAAACATCTGATCCAGACATACACAATTTCATAAACATATGTAAGAGCTCAGTTTGATCTTCCAAGAAATGAGCATCGACTATTGCTAAGTGCCTCCCTATCCAGGTTCTTCCCACACTGAAAAATAAGTACTGGATTTATGCATATATTTATGAACTTTTATTCCTACGAATTTTAGCTAGGTAAAAACAAAACTAATGATTCCTGCACTCACGTCCCACTGTCAAACTGCCTTACAAGTTTTTAATTACTCTTCCTTACTCCTAGATGAAAAAAAAGGATATCCATGGTGGTGGTGCTGCGGTAGCGTTGTCGCCTCACAGTAAGACGCTGTCCATTTCTATTCTCAGCTAGAGCGTCTTCTACATGGAGACATGCGTGATACCTTCGTTGAAGGTTGTGCGTCAGGGCTGGTAACTCGGGACGTAAAAATCAACTACCAATCATTAGCGGACCGGAGTTCTACTGTGGCGACCCCTAACAGGGAAAAGCTGAAAGACACAACTCCCAGATGAAAAAAAAGATAAAAGAAAAAGAAAATACTCATTATTATCTTTGTGTCCCCTAGTTTCTTGTCTCTTTTATAGTTTTTAGCACCATCCATATTTAAGCACGCCACCAATGTAGCATTAGTTAAACAGTACTATAACAAGATAACGACAAGAAAATTACCGTTCCACCTTTAAAAATTTAAAAAGCTTTTCCTTTTGGTGTTATGTTTGCAATCCTGTTTTTACACCAGTGAAGATAAGCTTTGGCAGACCACAAACAGGGAACTCGAGGGTCTTTATCTTGGTTGGGAAAAAAGACAGTAGTTAGTTGGGAGAAATTAATATTGCCCAGATGTCTGGGTTTAGCTTTACTAAATTTGAACACTTACTTTGAAGCAACTTAATTAACACTAATTTCTCTCATGAAAATTAGGGGAATATAACCCCAAAAGAAAATGCTAGTCAACTTTAAACTTGGAAAAAGGAATTAATGGTTACAGCTTAATCACTGAGCACTAACAGAAAAGATGAACATGGTCAGGCAAATACTTTTTGGGAACAGTGGTTAAGAGCTAGATCTCTTTGTAATGGTATGAAACACAATATATCTTTAATTTGACTGCCAGGGACTACTGTTTACATCAAGAGCTTCTAGCAAATTAAAGGAAATAGGAAAGGAATAGAAAAGGCTAGGGAGGAATCCTGGGATTGGTATAATAAGCCAGAATCCCTGCAGCTGATAACAAAATAGTAGTTATAAAGGGATATAAGATAAGATATACTTACTGAGGGCAAGCAGATAATATAAAGGGGATTTGGAAAAAGAAGCTGAACAAGCAGATAAGTAAGGAGTACTGTGAGTAGATCTTTCAAGAACACAACTATACAACACAACCAAGATACGTTAGAATATTTGGTAGTAAATGCCTACGATGATATTTTATACTCCAAACAGATTAAATAATATGTTCCCTGTTCCCTAAGGTATATAGAAGATGCTGGAAATGTGAGGTTGAGGAAAATGATGAATGGGATCATATTTTTTGGGGAGGGTTGTTTGAAATCCGAGGAGTTCAAACAAGCAATAGTAATGACTGTGGGTATGTTACTAGTCACTCAAGTGAATATAACTAAAGATGCTCTTCTCTTAAACTAGCATCTGGAGCATAAAGTCTCATTTGTTAAGGTGCTTCAGTTGACAGCAATGACATGCATTACAAGAAAGTGGAAATCTAGGGACATTCCAAATATTTTAGAGCTATATGATATTATAAAAAGAAAAAATAAAATAAAAGCTGACTAGGCAGAGAGATATGAATGAGCAAGCCAAATTTAATAAACTAACATACATAAAAATATTAAAATACAAACAGGATAAGCGCTTTCATACACATTGGTACTTCATCAGATCCATTCTTACATCACTTAGCAATGCATTTTTATAGCTTAGTGTCTAAGGTCACCTGATCTTAACAATGGCTTAATGGGGATAACTTCATTTAACCCCTTGCCTTCATTTGCCCTGAGCAAATGCATCCCATTTAATCTCTACACACACTGTTTTTGTTTTTATGTCACCCCCTTCTTAACCTTGGTGTATACATTTCTAGTACTAAAACCTTAAACCAATGTTCACACCCTGTTAACATGACATGTTTAGACAGTGCATTCCTTTCATCTCTCTTGGTAATACCACACACATGCTCCTTTATACAATCCCTCAAGAAATGGTTGGTCTTTCCAACATAAAAACCTTTACAAATTACACAGGAAGCACAATAAACAACATTTTGATTGCTACAATCTGCATAAAACCTGATGTTAAAAATCTGTCCTGTTTCTGGGTGTACAAAATAGTCATCCGTGTCTATGTATCTGCATGCATTGCAATGACGGCAAGGAAACATACCTACCCTTTGACTAACTACATCCTCCTGGCTACCAGACTGAGGCTTATAACATAACATTTTCTTTATTGATGGACGATTTTTAAAACAAAACGAGGGTGTATCTCCTAACAACCCCTTGCATCTATCATCTGAGGCCAAAATTTTCCAATGATTTTTAATAATCTCGCAAATAGATCCTGAATCTTTAGAATATGTGAGGCTTATACATGTGGGCTGGGTAGGCCTCATGGTGGAAGGAACGGAGTCCTCCATCTAATCACTGAAGTACAGTCTTGTACATGTGCCCCTCAGCATAACTGCGTCATTCTGTGCAGTTGCTATCTCTGTACCACTGCACCCTCTGTTCATCAGGTTAGAGGCAAGTATGTCAAATGAATCATACATATCGCTATTTCTTGTGCTTAATCTAGCTGTTCTAAAAAAACTGTCCTTTAAGGACATTCTGCTTAACATGCTTAGGATGCATGCTGCGTGGATGTACTGTGTTGTTAGTCTTACAAGACTTGACATATTGTCTGGTATACATACCTCCTACAGTCTTATACACCATTACATCTAAGAAAGGGATGAGTTCTGTAGACCATTTATAGGTAAACTTAAGAAAACTGGTAGTGCTATTTAGATAGAGCACAAACTGGACAAAACTTTCTATTGTGTCCCCCCAAACAAGGAACAGGTCCATCCACATAGCGGCCATAGTAGACCTTCTGAACCTGCTGTTGTCAGAAAAAAATTTCTGCATCTCCCATTCGGCTAGAACTATATTGGCATAGCTATTGGCACATACCGTGTCCATAGCCACCCCTGTCTGTTGCAGATAATGTTCATTCTCAAATATAAACACATTGTGCTCCAATATAAGTTCCAACAGAGTACAAATTCGATAAACCTTGTCACTGCTGAAAGCAGGGTTTCTGCCTAGGTTCATTCAAACATAGTCAATACCTGCATCATTTGGAATGCAGGTAAATAATGAGGTAACATCTAGCGTAACCAACAGGGCCTCTTCTCTGTATTCTGTAGCAGACCAGCTACTCAGTTCACTTTGAAAGTCCCTAGTGTCTTTAAGGGTGTTCCCTATTCCATTAACCACTGGACAGAGTTGTTTCTCAACAAAAATGGACAAAGGCTCAGTGGCCCAGCTTCTGCCAGATACTATCGCCGCATAGGTGGGTGCAACTGATCCTTATGAACTTTGGGAAGTCCATAAATTCTAGGTATTACCACATTCTCAACCAGAAAATATTCATACAAGCTTCTGTCTATCACACCATCCATGAGTAGGCTTTCGACTCTCTCATGTATCTTACCTGTTAGCCTTGTGACTTCTTTACTATCCAACTTGGTATAAGTACATTCATCGCTCAACGTCAAAAGCATAGTATTTAAATACTCTGAAACATCCAAGACAACTACTCCGCCCCCTTTAACAGCTGGGCGGAAGCAGATGTCTTTATAATTCATCAAGTCAAGCAGAGAGGAAAACTCTTCCTGATTTAAATTGTTACATTTCCTCTTGTCTTTCCTATTCCTGCCAAAAGGATTAGAAAAATAAGCATAAATATCATCAGTACATAACATTTAACATAATAGTTTTAATATTTTTACTTATGTTATTTTATTAAATTTGGCTTGCTCATTCAAATCTCTCTGCCTAGCCAGCTTTTGTTTTATTTTCTCTTCAGATTTTTTGTGCTTTGCTTCTTTATATATTTTCATTGACGATATTATGAAAGAAATAAGACAAAGTGAATTGAGAGCCTTAAAAAACAAAAAAGCTTCTTCTGAAATGGCAACTGTGGAACTGGTATGTGCAACAAGACTTGAACTAAATGGAACCAATAAGCTTTACGTTGTGTAAGTTGTTATAAGTCAGTTATAATAAGCACAGTTTGCGAAGTTATTTGCTTTATTTTATGAAAGTGAGATTAAATAAAGATCACCTCCATTAAAAAACTAATTTAACAAATTTATTTCACGCAACAGTTAGCTTATAATGGTTAATTGTCTGTCTAAACTTTTTTCTTGCCCATTACAAACCTGAATTAATGCATGACCATGTAGAAAGGATTCTTCTTCTTCCTCCAATTACAACGTAGACACACCTCCTTGCAAATTATACAGCAACTAAGAAAGCACTGAATGGTCCACAGTTATGGTACAAGCTGACATTTTACCCATTTACTGCTAGAAATTAGAATATGTAACGAAAGTAAGCAATAAATTAGATATCTTGCTTTCTAGTTAAGTTATAAAAATTCCAAACCAATAAACACAGCTGACAATGTAGACACAAATAACATAATAATGACTTTAGCCTGAAAGGTATTCATGCTTAAGAGAGTTCTCCTACACAATTACCATTTTCCCTTATAACAGTTCTCAGTTTACTAGGTAGACTGTCCCTGATTCTTACTGAAAAAGTAATTAATACACCTCCCTCTGTTTATCCTCCATTTTTTAAATACCAGGAAAGGCTTCATAAGAAGCCTTTCAGATGTAATAGTAGTTTCATCTGAAGTGCTAGCCAAGGAGAAAATACCTAGATTCACAGATCTGCCCACTGAAGAAGTTTGCTAAAGGTACTTCTCAAGTTCTTGCATTGCCATGTCTGACATGTAAATCTTTTTGCACAAAGAAAGCAGAGTAAGAGTTTAAAACCACAGGCCATTATGTTAAAATCTGAAGACCAGGAGGAACATATTTTTCTTACACAGAGTAGTAGGGTTAGAATAGTCACTGTCTACATGTATCCTATACTCACTGACTTTTAGTATTTAACCTTTATCCAAGTTTTGCTAGGATCCTCTCTTCTAACTGACAAGTCTACAGTTTTATCACAATTTGTCTAGGTGTTTTTCCCACTGCCGATACTGACATATACACTGTGTGAGCTCTTTGGATCAGGTGCTCCTGATCAGCAATATCTGTCCACTTATTACCAATATGGAGGCAGCTCTCTCCTTAATTTGCTTCAAGGTCAATGGTGAAACATGGGTGTTCCCTTCTGGCTCTGTCCTATAAATCTGTTTCCCTTTCATTTCTTCCTGAAGAAATTGCATTTCTGTCATCCTTTCTTTAAATTCCACATTTGTCTTCAGTAGCACGGTCAGTTCATCAGAATGGCAGTCAAGAGCATCCTCAATAACTTCTTTTCATTTGCTTAATCTTCAGAGTCCCACTGCTTTTTAGAACCCCTGCATACATTCCAACATTTTTTTCTTGTAGGGAAGACATTTTAATCTCTGTCATTGAAGTACTTTCTAATTCTCCAAACTATGTACCCATCATATATCCCTTTTGCTCTCCAGATCCTTTTTTCCTTTCTAGTAACATTTTATCTGGCTTTTCAGTCTTCTAACTATTAAACTAATATTTGATTTATCTGGTCTGAGTGTACAGTGCTTAGATTTTTCTTGGTTTCAGCTTTTACACATCTGTAGCGCACTTTTTTGGTTTTCAGTCTTCTTAGTTTTAGAAATCCAGATAGTTCCAAAGCCAGTTATTGACTGAATAATACTATTTTAGCTATTAATAGCCATTTTTTCTTAAGATTAGCAATGCCAGTATGGGAGAGTTAATTTAGACTTGTATCATAGAAAAAGGTCATACTGAAAGTACAAAATACACTACTTCAGAACTTGTGAATATGATTTCACAGTATGTCAAAACATATTCATACTAAACCTAGATTTAAAAACAAGTATGTAAATCTAAAAAATGGAAACCATCAGGCTGATTTCAAGAACAAAAAAGAATAAGCAAATGCAATTGATCTTCAAGGGAAATAGAAAAAAGAACAATTTTACAGGGCAGTACAATATTTTATACTTAAGATGACTACAGCAAAAAGCTAATGGATGATGCATTTTTCAGGTTTATGAGCCTTGATTTATACTCAGGTGGTGTTGCTTTGGCATAACTGTTAAGGTCTTTGCCTCACAGACAGAGGATACACAGTTTTGATTTTGGTTTTGGGTTACTGGCTAGGCTTAAAAAATGGCCCTTCAGGGCAGTCAGAATAGTATTCACCTATGACCAGGCCAATTCTGTTTAAAAATTACAACAGCAAATCTGCTATGAAACGTGGAGTTGAATTTGTTTCCTAGATGGAGGAACACTACTGGATGTTGTCACTACTGTTTGGCCTGTTTCTCAGTCAAACATGGTTTACTTTAGTCCAAAACACAAACAGTGCACTATTTATTTATTTATTGACATTTGTTAACCGAGTTGGTCCAACTGGGCTTGGGGCCCATTTTCAGTGGAGACCCCAGGAGAAAAGCTCCAGTATACATACAGTTTACAGTATAATCAAAAACATTTGAATCAAAAGTATTTATACAATGATGTTAAGATATAAGCAGAAAGAGAGTCACAAAAACAGCAAAGAAAAAAAGATTTGTACATGACATAGAAAAATTAAGCGACAATATATTTACATATATACAACTGGATAGTTTGAATTGACCATGTAGAATTGTACAGATTTAGAAAGTATCCACTAAGTGGAGTACTATCAGTATGGGGAGGGACTGAAAGATGATATATAAGAGGGGGTATGAGAGATTAGGGTGGGGCTTGACAAGGACCAATTTTACAGTTAAGTAGATGAAGTTTGAATTTTTTCCTTAAAGTGGGATGGGTGAATGATGGAACAGATTTCTTTTGGGAGTTTGTTCCAATCTTGGGCGATGGAGTGTTTATAACTAAATGATGCACAAATTTTTCAGATGAGTTTACAAATATCTTCATTTGTTAAACCATGTCACAAGAAAGGAGTAAATCAACAAAAATAAAACACTTGTATTGCAAGTACGGTCTCTGAAGTAGAAACATATTTATACAACATCTTATCAGAATGGAAAAAGTAGATACTTTTGTCAATGTACAAGAATGTTCAGACTAAGTTACATCTACATTTTTCTAAGATACATAAGCAAAAAGAAAATAATCCATATTATAATCTAGCCAACTAATGAATGAACAATGAAAGCACATACATTTGCATTTAATTCATTAACACATTATATACGTTTCAACAACACCACTTTATAAAAATCTTTAAATCATGATAGTCTGCCTTTTCTGGAACTAGGTGAAGTGGTTGAAACTGTCGTACTGTTTTCATCCCCTAGCATGCTCTGCAGAAGGGCACCCTCTCTGTTTTTTCTCACTTAAACTGTCTACTTGTTTTGGCATACTGAAAATAGTTAATCTTTTAGGATGCATTTAAAGCAGAACTTCTATTTTTGAAGTTAAGATGCATACTTAACATTGCTCATGACATCATTCTTGTGTTAGTGTTCAACAGCTACTGTGGAAATGACAGTAATTATGAACGTAATCGAAACAAACAGCATGAAATGTACTTTAATGTCAGCAGACAACCAGAAAGCAAAGGAAACAGATGCTCAATACCCTACCACATAAGTCACACCATAGATACTGTCTAGACACAGCTCCTGCTTTCTATAATCTGTAGTATCTACAGGAGAACACTCCTAACATCTGATCACTGTCCAATAAGATATTTAAAAAAAGTGACTTGCAGTTAGGAAAACCTCAACTCATTTTTAAGTTTTCTTGTCCCATTGTCCATGAAAAGTTTAATTCAACACTCTTCTTCAAGCCCCAAGCACTACCACATTTTCTCATTCATAAGATGTCAACACTTCATATAACCATTATAAAATGAGAAAATTTTGCATGGAAAAGCAATAACTGTAAAATCAGTATATAATTATGTACAGTTTCATGCCAATCTACACAGCTTTCGGTTCAGAAGCAAAAGCATTGTCACTTATTGTGTATGTCCATCAAACATATTACATTACACTTTTTTTAGGATCCCATCTAATAATCAGTGACAGTGACAGCGTTGTCACCTCACAGCAAGAGGTTCTCCCATTCAATTCTCAGCTGGAGCGCCTTGTGTGTGGAGTCCGCATGTCCTCCCCGCGGTCGAGTGGCGTTCAAAAGACATGCGTGAATGGGCATGCCTTCGTTGAAGATTGGGTGTCGAACTGGCACATAGGCACCGTAAAAATCTACTGCCGTCTGCCAATCATTAGCAGACCGGAGTTCAGCTGTGGCGACCCCTAACCGGGAAAAGCCGAAAGAAGAAGAAGAACAGTGGCAGTCTACAAAACAACAATAATTAAAAAAATATATTACTTGCTTTCACTTAGTAAAGCATACTTTATTGCTGGTAGGGTAGTTTCAATTCATGACAAGATGATATAATAAAAATCACCATGCTGAAAACTTGGATTTGAATATGTGAATAATACTAATGCAGGTAGGTGCATAAACACTGTCACATATATGGTCACAATATTTATAATTTATTATTTTTTACTTAAAAGTTAAATTCAGATGTTATTGTGCAAGCTTTGTCCTGAAAAAGTAAAATTTTTGAAATGCTCACAGCAAGACATTGTCCCATTCGATTCTCAGCTAGAGTGTCTTCTGTGTGGAGGCATGCGTGAATGAGCATGCTTTCGTTGAAGGTTGTGTGTCACGGCTGGTAACTCGGCACAACAACTGACACATTTTGTGCATAAATCTCTAAGTCCTGGCAATTTTCACTAAGGACTCTAGTTACTTGTCACATCTCAAAGATGTAAACTGGTGAACTAGAGTGATCAGTTTGTTCATAGGTGTGTGGTGTGTGTGTGTGTGTGTGTGTGTGTGTGTGTGTGTGTGTGTGCGCGCGCTTGTCTGTACATATCATGTGTCCTCTGATGGACTGGTGTCCCATCCAGGACAGGACTGTGCTTTAAACTTACTACTTGCCATCAGGTTACAACTCCCCAAGACCTTGAATTAAATAAAGATGGTATTTGAAATACATGGATGAATGGATTACCAGAATGTATAACACACCAGTGCTCACAAAGTGTGCAGTCCCATATGTCAGAGTTGTGCACTGTGTTCTTCTGCAGTATGGAAAACAGCAATACTCATACAAGAATAACGTGCTAGAATTCCACTACATGAAGTATTTTTCTCTCTGACTGCAAATAACAGTATTCAGCAACAGGTTTGTGTGTGCGCGTGGGTGCGCGTGTGCATGTGTGTGTGTGTGTGTGTGTGTGTGTGTGTGTGCGTGCGTGTGTGCGTGCGTGTGTGTGTACATGTATGTATGTTTGGCCTTTCTGTATTACAAAAAAAGAAGTTATGTACCTACCATAACGTTCCATGTTAGTTGTCTTCATCTCGCCTTCTTACTTGCTGGTTGGGATCGGAGCCGATCCTCGGCTCCGACTCGGCCATCTTCTATATCTCGAGAACTCTTTACTGGCTCGAGGCTACCCCTTATCCCATGATGCCTAGCGCTAGCTACCCAGATCTCGTTTGTAATAGCTAACCCCAGACATAGCCAGAGAATCAACCTGTCCAAACAAACAGGTTGAGCAAACCTGTCATACTTTCTCAGTCAGTAGAGGAAACAAACCAGAGAACACTCAGCCAGTGAAACCAAAACTCCTCTCGATCCAATAGGACAGGGGGATGGAGGGTGGGACACAAGAAAGAAGGCGAGATGAAGACAACTAACATGGAACGTTATGGTAGGTACATAACTTCTTTATGTTAAGTTGTCTATCTCGCCTTCGTTCTTGCTGGTTGGGACAGCGTCCCTAGCACCTACAATCCTGGGCGGCTCATTGGAACAGACTCTTTAGAACAGTGGAACCAAAGTCAGCTCTGCTCCTGGAGACCATATCTAGCTTGTAATGAGAAATAAAGGTATGAGGATTTGCCCACGTAGCAGCTGCACAGATATAATCCATGGGCAACCTAGATTGGAAGGCTACAGAGGTGGCCAAGGCCCTAGTAGAATGACCTTTTGGTTTGATAGGCAAATCTTTGTTTCTCAATTGATAAATGAAAGTAATAATGTGAGACAACCACCTGGATAAGGTCACTTTGGAAACTGGGAGACCTTGTTTGCCTAGGGCGTAGGAAAGGAATAGTTGGTCCGACTTCCTTATATCCTTAGCCCTATGCAAGTAAAAAAGCAATTGTCTATGAACGTCCAATTGGTGTAATTTATATTCTGCCTTGTTGGTGTGGTTAGGGAAAAACACAGGAAGGTCTATAGACTGGTTAAATTATTTTCTGAGCAGACTTTCGGAAGGAACGAGGGATTAGTCCTCAGAGCAACCCTGTCCTTATGAAAAACCAAGTATGGAGGACGAGCACATAGTGCCTGAAGTTCAGAGACACGTCTGGCTGAAGTAATAGCAACCAGAAAAAGTGTTTTCCAAGATAGAAACTTAATGGAGCAGGATGCTGCAGGTTCAAAGGGGGGGAATAATTAAGGAGGTTAGTACCAAATGAAGATCCCAAGGAGGAGGGGGATCTCTCACTGGAGGTCTAAGGAGAGTTGTCCCGATTAAAAAGGCTTTACAGAGCTTATGAAACATAATGCTTGAATTAGACAACCCAACATGAAAGCTAGAAATGGCCGCCAATTGAACCCTGATTGTAGCAGAAGCGGACCCAGAATGAAAAAGTTGTGATAGGAACTCCAAAATTTAGTGGACTGGGGCTGAAAAAGGATATACATGCCTAGCCTCTGCCCAACAAGAAAATCATTTCCATTTGCTAGCATGTCTTTCTAGTTGTGGACTTGTTAGAGGAGACAGTAATCTCACACACGGCTGGGGAAATGCTGGGAAGCCTGGCTAAGGTTGGAAGTGGAGCAACCAAGCTGTGAGCTGGAGTGTTTGGAGGGATTGATGCATCCCGCCTGATTGATGAATCAGTAGGTCTGGAATCGGATCCAGAGTCCAGGGCTGATCGAGAAGGTAATGGTGCAGGAATGGAAACCATATCTGTCGAGGCCAGTAGGGGGCAATGAGGATCATTTTGCAACCCAACGATATTGCTTTCTGTATGAGTTTCGGTATCAGGGGAAATGGAGGGAAGGCATAAAGAAGTCCCTGAGGCCAATCGTGGACTAGAGCGTCTCTGGGTGTGTGACCTGGAAGCGGAAGAAGGGAGAAGTAGTTGCTGCATTTGCTGTTGAAGGGGGTGGCAAAAAGATCACAGCAAGGCTGTCCCCATTTGCGGAAGATAAGATCCGCAACTACCTGATTCAGAGACCCCTCGTGAGGCATGAGAATAGCTCTGCTGAGCCTGTCTGCTATGACGTTGGACCTCCCAGGGATGTGCGTCACAATCAGAAATCGTTGGGAAGAAATCGCCCTCTGCCAGAGTTTGAGTGCTTCTCGACATAGGGGGTAGCACTTGGTTCCACCCTGCTTGTTGATGTACCACACCACTGACATGTTGTCCGTTTGAATTGCAATGGTCCCCGAAGGGAGAGAGTCTTGAAGAGCTTGCAACGCTAGGAGCACGGCTCTCATTTCTAGGACGTTTATATGCAGGTGGTACTCGTGAGGCTGCCAAGTGCCTTGGACTGTCCTGCCCTGATAATGCCCCCCCACCCTATCAGGGAGGTGTCTGTGGTCACTGTGGCTACCGGAGGGGGCTGAATGAAGGGTATTCCCTGAGTGACTAGTGGGGAGACCATCCACCAGGAAAGGTGCCTTTTGCATGCTTCTGTAATCATGATCGTGTGAGACATGGGCAGTTGTTGGAAAGACCACTGTGTGAACAGAAGCCACTGAAGGATCCTCATGTGAAAGCGGGCCAGTGGGATTAGAAGAATGGCTGCTGCCATGGAACCCAGAGTTTGAAGGACGAACCTGACTTGGATTCTTTTGTTCTGCATCAGAATTTGTACTTGCTGATGAATTGTAGACACCCTTTCTGGAGGTAGCCTTGCGGACATGTTCCTTGTGTCTAAGTCTGCACCTATGTAGGTGATAGATTGACAGGGCAACAAGGCAGATTTTTCGAAGTTTACTGTAATGCCTAACTTGAGCAGATTGTGATTGTGTAGTCCCTGGCTTGAAGAAGTTGATGCCTGGTAGTAGCAGTGAGGAGCCAGTCATCTAGATATGGAAACACCTGGAATCCCCGACGTCTCAGGTGAGCCGTGACCACTGCCATACATTTGGTGAACACCCTGGGGGCTGTGGTGAGACCAAAGGGCAGAGCTCTGAACTGGTAATAACTGGCCCCCAGCCGGAAGCGAAGGAATCTCCTGGAGCGCCTGTCCATTTTGATGTGGTAGTACGCATCCTGAAGATCTATGGAGCACATCCAATTGTTGTGATCCAGAAAGGGTAGAATGGACTGTAGCGTGACCATCCGAAACTTTGTTCTTTGGACAGACTTGTTTAGTCTGCTGAGATCCAGAATCGGTCTCCAGTCCCCTGTCTTTTTTGGTACCAAAAAGAACCTTGAGTAAGTTCCGGATCCATGTTGGTCTGCCGGGACTTCCTGGATGACTCTTTTTTCTAGCAGTCTTGAAACTTCTATGACAGCTTGGTCCCTCAGATTGGGTGGAACATCTGGAAGGGATTTGCTCGATGGTAAGTGGGGTTGAGAGAAGGGAATTTTGTAACCTCCGGATATAATTGACCGTACCCATCTGTCTTGTGTTAAATTTAGCCAGGCTTTTGGGTACAGTGAAAGTCTTCCCCTGACTGCCTCCAGAGGCGGGCAGCCGGGCAATCCTTCAGGGATGCTGAAAGGGCTTCTCAGAGAAGGATTCTCTGTTGCCCTGGTTCTGCGGACCCCTTCTGCCACGAGGGCGGCATCTATTGTTATTTCCCCCTCTGCCCCTGGAGGAAAAAATCACTACGTGTGTCAGGCGAGGCTCCCTGGGATTTTCAGAACCACATTTTACCACTCTTCTGACCCTTGGGGTATGGTCTGGAAGGAGTGGAAAAAAGGACTCCACGGCAGAGAGAGTTTTGCCTTCTTGCTCACACCTAATCAAAGTGTCTTTCACCTGTGGTCCAAAAAGAAAGGAACCATCAAAGGGGGTGCTGGTGAATGATGCTCTAAAGGATTCCGCAAAGTTACACAGCCGCATCCATGCATGTCTCCTAAGGGCCACGCCCATACCTGCGGCTCTACTCACACCATCGGCTGCAAAAGAGATGAGCCTCATGGAGGAGTTGACTACAGAATTAAGGGTTGCCAGCTGGGAAGCCACTTTAGCTTGAGCCCCCTCAGCTGATGGATCTTGAAGGGTATCTCCGAGCTCTGTAAGGAGATGCCTCTGAAGCCAGGTAAAATGGCATAAGTAGTTCAGTGACCTCATAGAAAAGGTCGCTGAAGCAAACATTCACTTCCCATATCTGTCCATGGTCCTAGACTCCTTGTTAGGAGGATGGACAGATGAAGAGGTTTCCGCTAACTCTTTTTTGGTGGCTGCTGCTAGCACCATCGCATCAACAGGAACACCTTTGGTAAGGAACTGCTTATCATGGGGTGCTGTGATGAAATTGCCAGGTCTACTCGGAGTTGGTTCCACTGTATCCAGAGCTGACCAAGCCTTTCGAGCCACCACGGACATAAGTGGATCGAAAGGCGGAGAAACCCAGGAGGTGGAAGGTCGGGAACCGAACGCATCCAGGAATACAGACTCATCCTCGGTAGGGGCTAGGGGATTCCAGTTCGCCCTCTGCTTAAGCATTTCGAGGATGTCCGAAAAGGAAACATCTTCAGAGGGGAATCTCGGGGACCCTTCCAAATCATCTAAGTCTGTATCTGAAGTGACAGACTCAGGGGAGTCAATGTGCTTCCTCTTGCACTTCTTCTTATGAGGGGGCTCCTCTGAATGTTCAGGGGAGGCCTCGGAAGAAGCAGAAACACCCAATGGGGTGCCCTGGAGCGCCGGTTCCCCACGCTTGGGGTCTGGAGGAGGAGCAGAGGTTGGCACAGGCACTAAAGGGGATGGAGCCAGTGGGGCTGATAGTGGAGCTGACTCAGTGGCCAGCACACTCCTTATGACATCGAAGGCATCCCTGCTACGATGCAGAGAAGGCTCCGGTTCCGAGGAAATTGGAATCCTTCTCCGCACCAAGGGAGACAGCTCCGAGGCCGATGTAGGAGCCAAGCTCACTTGCGCCGAAGCTCCGAGAGGGAGAACGGGATCGGGCAAGGGTCCAATGCCACTCGCCTCCTCAGAGCCAACAAGAGAGCCCCAGCGCCCAGATCCCTCGACGGACGGCACCATTGAGGGAATCGGAGCCAACGACGGAACCAAAGGAGATAAAGTTATCGGTGCCGACGGTTCCACTACTCAAACCCCAACGAATTCAGGCTCCGAGTTCAATGGAGTCAGAGGAGGAACATCGATAGAAGTGGACGGAGCTGACACTTGTTGAGGAGGGCTGGACAACATCTTAGCAAGTGCCTATGAATTCAGCAACCTACTGACCACTCTCTCCACATCATGATCCGACAGTCTGGAGGACCGAGAGGAGTGAGAAGATCTGTGACTGCGCTCGCTCTGAAGCAGGGGAGATCATGGAGCTGAATGAATTGATTCCAAGGAAGGGGACCTTTGCCTTTTGTGGCTCCAAGATGGCTCCGAAGATGCTGATGGGGAGATAGCCTTATCGGTTCCGGCCGGAACCGAAGTAGAAGGCGTAATCTGAACCAAGGACGGCTCTGAACTTGGAGCTGGCGGCTTGGAAGATTTAGGTGATTTCACAGGCTGAGTCTTGGCCGGTGAATCCTGGGGCTTTAAAAGACCACTAAGAATAAGCTTATTTTTACGCTCCTGCAGAACTCTTGGGCTAAATGCATGGCAGATAGAACAAGAGTCCTGCAGGTGCATGGCGCCTAAACAATAGACGCAAGAAGTGTGCCCATCTGTCAGAGACATTTTCTGACAGCATGAGTCACACTTCTTGAATCCAGAAACTTTGGATTCTTTTGACATTCTGACAAAAAGAACACTAGAAATACCACAACAAAAACTATCTAGGAAATACAGTCTACACAAAAAACACTATACTAGCAGACTAATACTAAGAGTTTTTTTTTTTTTTTTTTTTTTTTAGGAAAGCCTCTAACTTAAACGGCTAGCTTAAGAAAGAAAGGTAGAAGGAAAGCCTCTAACCTAAACGATTAACCTGACAAGAAGAGGATAAGGGGGGGGGCTCTCTAAGTTAAACGAGTTCTACAAGGAAGGGGAGGAAAGCTACAATAAAACACTATCTAACAGAGAGAAACAAGACTAAAAATTAACAATAAACCAGATAAAAAAAAGGACTATTTCTAATGGTAGGAAGTTGTATAAAAAGTTATACGAGCCTGAGCCAGAAAAACGACACCTCGTAGCTGAAGCGGCAAACTAGATCTGGGTAGCCAACGCTAGGCATCATGGGATAAGGGGTAGCCTCGAGCCAGTGAACAGCTCTTGAGCTATAGAAGATGGCCGAGTTGGAGCTGAGGATCGGCTCCGATCCCAACCAGCAAGAACGAAGGTGAGATAGACAACTTAACATGCTACTTTATTCTACTTTTCTTCTCTTGGATACCTTTACAAGGTATAGGGAGCTTTGGAGGAGTGGAGCAGTATTTTCTATAATGAGTGAATGGCTTAACTCATTAATTCCTACTAGCAGGCAGTTAATTGTGACATTCCTGATTGCTGATTGGCTTGGTTGCAATTGCTTAGTGCTGAATCAAAAGGAATATTAAGGCAGCCCACACAAGTGCTACAAACATGATAAACAACATTGTGTAATCAGCTCTTTCAGCATTGAGTTAAGTTAAAGCCACGCTGTGCCTTTGAGGGTAAACCCTAACATAAAGTGTATGTGTGTGTGTGTATGCATGTATGTCAGTGTGCTTGACAGAAGCAGGATTTGAGCATTCAACATTTATTATGAATGGTTTTCTAAAGAAAAACAGGGTATTCAGTGAAGTTTGGCAATACCATTCTGTTAAGTGAGGAAGTATGTTGTTCCAGTAACAGATAAGTCTGAAGCATAAGGCAAACACAACCCCCAGTGCAATACAACAGATACGTGCCTCAGGAAACACTGTGGGGAATGTGAAATAAAGATTGATGGAGTGTTAAAACATACTTTTATTAAAACAGCAAGCCAGTAAAACCAATTAAATAGTGCACAAGCTTTCACATGATGATAGTGAAGACTGCATACATCAATACAGTTTCAGGTGCACAAACTCTTGTACTTGTAGATGCATACGTTTTGGCTGCACATGCACAGTGTAACTCTCAGTTAGCATGTTTTTGGATTCCAGAACATAGTGAGGGACTCTGTTTGCATACTTACTATGAACTTGGACTCTTCTGGGTATGAAGAAGTATAAGCAGATCTGCTATGGAGTACCAGGATGTTTTGAATTATACAGAGCTCTAGTTATATGGTAATTACCCAGGACCAGTCCTGCAGAATTATGTGTTATGTTTAGAAATACCACCCATAATGTATAACTATTTTAAATAATGCATTGCTAGCAGTATATTATAATGTTTTAGTAATGGTTTGAACAATTTCTGCGAGGTGTTTGTGAAAAGGGCATACTTAGTCACTAAGACTAGGACTTCTCATGTGCAAAAAAGATATATTTTTTTCAAATGCTCACAAGGGTCAAAATCTTTACAATGAAGCTAAATGCAGAAAAAAAAAAGAAAAATTTTTGGTATCCCTCGAAGTCTCAGAAAACTCAGTATGCAACCTATACTGGGTCAAAAACAAACCAAGCAGAAACTTTGCAGTGTGGAAGGTGTGAAGTTCACTCCTTGAAATATGTTATGCACCTAGTTCACTATTAAAAATCAAACTTTAAAATACGTACTACAAAATAATAAAATAGTAGGTAGTCCACAGTTGAGTTAAAAATGGAGGATATTCCATTTTAACTCAACTGTAGACTGCCTACTATTTTATTATTTTGTAGTTAAGTATTTTAAAATTCGATTTTTAATAGTGATCTAGGTGAATAACATATTTCAATGACTGAACTTCACACTCGCCACACTGCAAAGTTTCTGCTTGGTTTAAATGCAGAATATAGATACAGTGCTGATCATAGAAATGTAACACTATAATACAGTGCAGGATGTAAACCATAAGGTGTTACATGGAAGTAAAAAATGTGGGCACCAAATGAAAGATGTAGCTCTAAACTTTGTAAAATAAGATTAACCATTTTAAAAGATGCAAAAAATAATAATAACTACAAACAGGTACAACACCTGCAACATTATCCAGCATAAAATTTACCACTTAGAAAATCCAAATTCATGTCTAAGCATCTAGGTCTATGTGTGTTTGTGTGTGTTAGAGGGTAGCAAGATTTGAATATCCAGCATAAGTTAAGGATATTTTTCTAAGAGATGGCAAATCCTTCTATAACTGTTCCCAAAAAGAACTAACAAACAAGTTATGGTAAACCATTAAAACAATGGCCCTTCAATTGAGTGGTGTTTAATAAAAATGCAGCTGTTTATCTTGCCACTGTATGTTGCACTACATTAGCACTGTCATTTTGGGTATCTAACTTGTGCATGGATATTTCATTCATCTTTAAAGTTTCAGCACTATTTGAGCATCACTCTTTAGTATATTCTGTCTATAGTGCAGTATGATGTGGGAGATGCAACCAGCCCAATACTATCATCACAAATTTCACTGTCCCACTCCATGTAGCTGGCAATTATTGGTAAATCTGCTGGGCATTATGCTTTGGACCCCTATCTCCCAATCGTCATAATGTACAGCACAGTAAAACAACATCTGACTGGCATTCCCTGGGCTGTAGAGCAGCTTTACATCCAATATGTGCACAGCAAATCAGTTTACCTGCATGCCATTGATGATCTTTTTTTGGCTCACCATTTATTGAAAATTAAATAAATCAGTGAGCCTCCCCAATTATATATACCAACTGCATAGTCACACAACAGTGAGGAAAGGGGCAAAACCCTGAAGAGCGCAATGCCTGCCAGCACAATACAATCCATTATGACAAAACTAACCACAACATTAAATTCTCACACTTAAGCCCTCAACCACCAGTCCATCAACCACCTGTAACTATGGCTAGCAAATCGCCTTCTGGGAAAAGTGGATGAAACCATGTACTCCCCCCCCTTCTTAAAGAGAAACATTTTCTTCTAAATACGGTGGCTAGCTATGGGCCATATTGTACCAGTCCTCTGCCACAGTGAAGGGATAGCAAAGTGGTGGCATTAGCCACATCAGCAGAGCACAGGTAAAAACACCTGCAAAACCTAAGTAAGTCTGTGAAATATCTGGCAAATATAAGCTACTTTGTGTTTATATGTGAAGACTGGGGACCCCATCTTAGGTTTATAGACTGTTACTAGGCTTGCAGTCCATGGAACCATTGAGGAACCTAGCCCAAATTCCCAGGTGCCCCTAAACATTGCCTGGTTAAGTGATTTGCTTAAGGTCACACAGTAGGCAAATAGAAACTGAAGGAATCAAACCCTGTGCCACAAGAACTACAGCTCACAAGCTTACCCTCTGCATTAACTAACAGACCGACCACACATATAACAGTGGAGAATACATTCAACTGTTTTTTCACTTGTCATTCCCTCCCCGGCAAATACAAGGGCAAATATGTGTAATGCTACACACCAAAGTGCACCAGTGTCTATGGCTTTGTTCCCCTCTTGCACACTACATGTGCTCTGGCCACTGTGTGTGGCTGTGTTTCCACTTCTGTTGGGCTACATGGTGGCAAATATTTACTATGTTCTCCTACTAAGTGGCAGATGCTCATGTTGGAGCACACGATTCATCTGTCAGATTTGGCTACTGTGTAAGCCTCTAAGGAGGACTAAACAGACAGGTGGAGAGGCATTCTGACAATATTTATTCTATTTATTGTAATTATTTTACATTTGTTTACTGAGAAAGTCCGACTGAGCAGAGATTGCCCATTTTCAGCGGAGGCCCCTAATAATACATCACACTACAATATTTTTCATGAACATTCAAGACATGCAACATAATCACAGTACAAGCAATTTTCAAAACTTCTATACAAAGACTATACACCATGGTCCTTTTGAAAAAAAACATTTAACAATACATACAAAGTAGTATACTGGTGGTCAATGTGAGAAAGTGATACACTTTGAAGTATCATGCATGTTGCTACAGTACAACTTTTATCATGTAAAGCATCATCTGCAGTTAAAATGAGGATAAAAATAAGTATTTATTAGGTTAGTCTGGGTCTTGACAGTTACATATCCAGGAATTGGACAGATAGGACTTAAGCTGACTTTTGAAGTTAAATTTGTTATTTTGCATTCTGATTTTGTTGGGAATTGACTTCCAGATTTTGATATCTTGGGCAATTCACACTACCCAGGAGATGACACAATGATAACTGTTGCAAACTATCCTCTGCTGGACTGTCTGGGACCTTGATTACTACCATGGATGCAAATTATGGTTCTAATCACAACTGCCAGTCTTGCAATTCTATAGAGTGTTTGCACATGGTATTGTAATGTTCTTAGGGGGTGGGGTATTAAGGTAAAAGATTAGTTCAGCCCATGTGCTCCAGTATGGAAAAAAAGATGATGATGTCTGGGAGATATCTAAAGTACACCCTTGCTAGGCTCTGAAATGTTTCTTATGAATGCATAGAAAAATGGTGGGTAGTCTCCAGTAAGGCAAGCCATCCATAATGCCTTCAACACATGTCTCTGAAATGGCACAAGTGGTCTTTTTAAAACTAAAAATCAAGTGTCTCACAATGATAAGGTGCCAAGTAATAAATTTAACAGCAAATTCATAAATTCAAAAAAAAATAAAACTAGTCATCTCAGCCAAAATAAAAAAAAAATGTAATCTTTTGCACTTTATTAAACAAACTAACAAAATGTTTTTTAAGCTTTCATGCAGAGTACATTTCCATAACATCAAAACCACAGTAGTGTGGTGTTTCTTACTGAATACAGTCTCAAGACATAAGACACATGCAATCACTTAGAGGACCAGTGGCCTCAACTTCAAATAAGGGTTGATGGACACAACTTCATTTAGTCCAGGGTCTATCAGAGATGATAAAATATGTTACATATATTCATGAAAATTTAACCTAGCAGTATGGTCTCCTGGATGCACCTTGTTTAAAACCATTTCCAAAATGGGAAGCTTAAAGCATAAATTCTTATGTATTATAGAGCTCGCTACTCCTGGGGTGAGCCAGGTAAGTCCCTTCCCTGCCCCCAATAGCTCTGGCCATGGAGGGGTTCCATCTGCATGGCAGTTGGCAGAGTACCACCCTGCTATCCCTGTCCTGAAATGGCTGTGGTCCATTTACAATATTTTTGATATTTGTTTTAAATAAAACACAGTGAACTTAATACAGTTAGTCACATACTCAATGCTACATGGGTTTTAAAAAAATGTGTATTACTGGAACAATAAAACCAAAAAGGAAAGCAAACTGCATATTTACTGAACCACAAGCATGACATAAATATGTCCTTCTTACAAATCCTGACTCTAGCCATCCCTCCGTCAGTTCATTATTTTTTCCAATTATGTCCATCACCAACTACTGCTATATAGCAGGTAAGGTAAACAGAACCCTCCAGAAATCCTTAGTAATTTGTTTACTATTATCATCAACTGAATATGTCAAGGTACAATATACTTCTGATGAACCTCTTGACAGACTATTTAAATTACGATTTCTGACATTCTCAGTATCTTTCAAAAAGGATTTCAGTACATTACAAATTCATTCCAAACTCTGGACCATTTGTTCCATCAATAAATTAACTTTATAACATTTCTCTAAAAATGTATCTTTTGCCACTAAATGTTTATTTTCAAAGTGTGTGATATCAGTTGTTAGCCGACACACACACAAACTGTGACTTAACTAAAGATGGAAAGATATCTCACTTTGTATTTATTATTGCATCTTGTCATTCACTCTGTATATGATGCCATTGTATCTATTGTGCTTACCTTGGGCTGAGACCAAAATAGGTCCACGGGGATCAGTGGTCTACCCGGGTTAACACATTCAAAATAATGTAAAATAAAATAAAATAAAATATATCTTGGATGCTGGCTTGTCATATTTAAGCATGAATTCACAGAAACAGGCTTCCTGTAGACACTAGAACCCATTTTCAGTTTGTCTACTTATTTATAGGCATCAACAACTAAAACAGAATTGCTTTCTTAGTATGAAAATAAATTTACAATTTACATCTGTACTACTGTGGTGCAGCGGTATGTTGTTGCCTCACAGTTCTCCCGTTCGATTCTCGGCTGGAGTGCGGGGAGTGCCTTCTGTGTGGAGTCTGCATGTCCTCCCCGCGGTTGGGTGGGCATTCGAAAGATATGCGTAAGTGGGCGTGCCTTCGCTGAAGGTTGAACGTCGAGCTGGCACCTTGGCGTTTGTGAAAATCTACTGCCAATCATTAGCGGACCGGAGTTCCGCTGTGGCGACCCCTAACCGGGAAAAGCCGAAAGACAACAACAACTACTGAAATAATCAAAAACATCTTTAAACCATCTATCAAAACCATTACAGAGAATTATTAGGTTGTCTTTTTAAGTTTTGTGCAGCCAGTCAGATCATCCTTTACCCAGTTCTTCCCATATTTTTCATCATCATACAGATTCTCATGTTTGCAGGTCCATTCCCTCTTTTCTTGACTCTCTCTCCTACCCTCAATTTCAACATGATTCATATACTCCTGTGAGTCTTCACTTGTACATACTGTTTTTCAGAACTGTAATATTTACTTATGATGCTCACTAGAGAATGTTCTTCCTTTTGTGCATATCAAAATTTGTTTAATAGTGTTAATGTGCAGGCTACATTGTCTTACTGAGATTTAATTTTAAGTATGTTGTTTCTGCATGCTGGGCCTTTTCTCCACAGGCATCCAATCAAAACTGGCCAAAACAAATTAGAATTTCCTCGCTAGCTAGCTAACTAATTACAACCTGAGAAATGTGCTGAAGACAATGAGGTCCAAAATGCACTGAAGCCTTCTTAACTTCATTCAGGTTAGAAAGAAGCAAAGGTAGAGCTCTTTCTCCCTGCTCATCAGACAATATCAAATACACTGCACCGTGCTGGCTCTGCTGCATGGAAGAATGAAGCCCTGACAGTGACCCAGATGACCCAGGATCAATTAGTGACCTGGGTGTTGGAATAGTCAGTGAGAAAGGATGCAAGTCAGTGCATGATTGCCAGCTCACCTACCGTAAGAGAAGGAAGCAGTCTGGCCCACTACACGACTAGTTCCTAGCAGAGGTAGGAAATGCAGCACATGCTGCAGTTATGTTAGGACATCTGAATCCAAAAGCTGTGTATAGCATTGTAATTACATTAAAGAGGCACAAGGGAACATGCCCATGGCACATTTAGGCACTGTGGGAGTCAGACAATGACAAGTTGCACTGGGGATCAGTACATAAACCAGGGGAAAATTCTGACCAGCCCTTGTGCTTTCCTCTCAGCTCAGCTCTTGTCTTAGCCATTGTTACCTAAGTTGTGAGGCACTGCTAGACAAATTTCCCATGAAGACTGAGTATTCACCTATGGAGTGATGTGGAGCATGACTGATCTAGTAAATAAATAAAACATGGTGCTGCAGAAGAGGGCTGATGGTGCAGCAGGCATAAGGACAAAATGATGCAGAAAAAATCCACAAACTACTTAGAGGAAAAGTCTACAATGTCCCAGCAAGACCTATAACACATCAGAGTAGCTAACTGTGGCCAAGTCAGTATGGAGGAAGAGAACTTGCTATTCCAAGAAGTGGATATTTCATCCTCTTGTCAGGGATAACAGCCTTTTTTTACTTGGGTAAAGGCAAGAGCTGCTGCTTCTCATTCACACACCTAGTAGAAAATAAAGACTGTAAAGGGCCTGATTAGGAAAAGCCACCAAATGTGATGACTATGTCTTAAGTCCCAGATGATGTACAACTGCCTACTTCCATAATAACAGACGTATTTACTGCCTATGGATCTGAGAAAGTACAGTTGTGTACACTTACCATAAATGTAGATGATCGAGTGTATTCACTGTTGCAGTCATTACATTTGGGTAATCTGCTGGCAGATTGCCCTCAGTCGGCCTGAATTCCAAAGTCTTGGGTCCTGTGTCGGTTGCTGTCTCCTCTTCCATGACGTCAGGTCATCAGGGGTATAAAACAAGCAGCCGATGCCATTTTCTTTAGTTTTTCTTGCCCCCGATGTCAGGTGCCCCCAAAAAGGTAGCAAAAAAAAAAATATATATATATATATATATATATATATAT
The DNA here is from genome assembly GCF_019279795.1 of Protopterus annectens. Taxonomy (NCBI): domain Eukaryota; kingdom Metazoa; phylum Chordata; order Ceratodontiformes; family Protopteridae; genus Protopterus; species Protopterus annectens. Next base: position 1,237,512,949 of record NC_056732.1, on the reverse strand, counting down.
ATATATATATATATATATATAAACTATGTATACATGCAGCAATACTAACTTTACCTTCATCTACAAGCAAATACACCACATAGGTTGTAGAAGATAGTGAAGAAAAGATAAACTCCAGAATGAAAGGGGGATGGCGGGTAACCTGGACTGCAACAGTGAATACACTCGAACATCTAAATTTATGGTAAGTGTACACAACTGTACTATGTTCTTCGTGTTTCACTGTTGCAGCCATTACATTTGGGTAGAATCCCAAAGCTATGGATGGGAGGCTGGAGCTAAACAGCATTACGGGTGAATATAAGGCCCTGCAGAACTGCAGTTGCAAAGCCTGCCCTGGACTTAGAGTAGAGAGACAAATGATAATGCTTTGTAAAGGTGTGAAGACAACTACAAGTAGCAGCCTCTAGAAGTCTTTGGTTGGTACTCCTCTGAGAAAGGCTGTTGATGTAGCTGCAGCTCTGGTGGAATGATACCTAATGCCCTTGGGCACAGGTTTGCCATGGTGTAAGTAGCAGAAACGAATGAGTGGCTTATCCACTTTGAAATAGTCTGTTTTGAAACAGCCTTTCCTTCTGATCCTGCAGCATATGTCACTAGTAATTGCTCAGTTTCTCTTAGAGCTTTAGTCCTGCTCAAGTAGAATCTTAGCTGTCTGTGTACGTCCAAGGAATGCAGAATTCTCTCCCCCTTGTTCTGCGGATTTGGATAAAAGGTTGGCAGATGAATAGTTTGGTTAAGAGCCACACTGGAAACCACCTTAGGCATAAATGAAGGATTGGTCCTCAGAGACACCCTGTCTGGGTAAAATATGACAAAAGGCTCCACAGCCATGAGGGCCTATAGCTCTGAGACTCTTCTTGCTGAAGTAATTGTTAGGAGCAGAGCTGTTTTCCATTATAAGAACTTCAGATCTGCAGTAGCAGCTGGTTCAAATGGAGGCTGGGTGAGCTTTTCCAACACATAATTGAGGTCCCATGCAGGTATTGGTGATCTTCTGGGAGGCCTTACATTTTTGGCTCCTCTAAGATACTGCTGTAGTAAAGGATGAGAAAAGATTGGTGGCTCTGTATTGTAATGAGCCGAAATGGCAGAGGCATGGATTTTTATTGATGAGAAGGATAGGCCTTTGTCAAGCATCTCAGTCAAGTATTGTAATATCTGAGGAATATTTGGTTCTGCTGTATCAGTTCCTTATGCTTGATTCCAAGCACAGAATATCTTCCATTTATCAGCCTAAGAGTTTCTAGTACTAGGCCTTCTGGCTTCCAAAATGACATCCATCACAGCTTTACTGAGAGGTGTTGTTTGCATAACTACATGATCAGCCATGCTGCCAGGTTCAGTGTTTGGAGCCGATTGTGCAGGATCTGATTGTTTTGCTGGGAAAGTAATTGAGGTCCTTGAGGTAAGGTCCAAGCTGGGTACTGAGACAAGTTCCTTAGGATTGGGTACCAGTATTGGCGTGGCCAGTCCGGGGCAATTAGTATCATCTTTGGTTTCTCTTGTCTGACTTTTATTAGGACCTTGGGAAGAAGAGGTAGAGGAGGAAAGGCATAAACTGATAGGTTTTTCCAACTGAAGGATAGGGCGTCCACTTTCCATGCTTGTCTGTGATAAGTCCTTGTGCAGAATCTTTTCAATTGATAATTTTGGGAAGAGGCAAATAGATCTATGTCCGGGCTCCCCCATTTCTTTGTTATCATACTGAAGACTTGTGGATCTAGCTTCCTCTCGTGAGGGTCCATAAGGTTTCTGCTTAAATCATCTGCCCGAGTATTTTTTTTTTCCTGGCAGGAATTGAGCTTGAAGATGTACTTGGTAAGTCAAAGATGTGTCCCACAGTGCCATGGCTAGTCTGCAAAGGGGGTATGAATGCGTGCCCCCCTGCTTGTTTATATATCACATAACCGTGGTGTTGCCCACCTTTATCAGTAGTTGTCCTGAATGAAGTAAGTCCTTGAAGGCTGTCAGGGCATTTTGAACAGCTAATATCTCTTTTTGGTTGATATGCAGATGCATTTGTTTTGGGGTCCATATGCCCTGAATGCATCTTCCTGCCAGGTGGGCCCCCCATACATAATCTGATGCATCTGTTGTTAAGGTTTGGCTGGCAGGGGGTAGAAGGGCCGTCCCATGTTTTGGTGACATGCCTTTGCCCACCATAGAAACTCCTGTTGTAGGCAGGGAATGAGAGGAATCATTGTTTCCAGACTGTGACAATGTTCATAGGTTCATAGGTTCATACTAGGCTATCTGCCCTAGGGCATTTATAAGCCTAGCCAAAGTGTGTTTGGCTTTCGCCACCCATTTTAAATTAATTTTGCTATGCCCTTTTTGAGGTTAGTATACTGTGCCTCTGTCTAACAGTGACACAGAAATGATACCCGGGGTAAACCTACGATCCCCCATCCACTCATCAAGATTCCTCTCGAAGAGAGTCAATGAGGGACTCTGCCTAACCTGGACTGGGATTTTATTCCAGAGTGAAGGGAGCCTCTGGGTTATGAATCTGTCTCTCCAGCATGTCCTATTTATTTCAGTGCTGAGGTTCAAGTCTCTCGAGTGCGTAGCTCAATGGGATTTGGATTTTCTGAGGTGCAGCATGTCCATTAATTCCGGATTGGACATGGCTTTATATGTCAGGCACAGATCGCCTCTGAGCAGGCGGTATGCCACTGAGTAGAGCTGGAGTTTCTTTAACCGGGCAGCATATGGCATCTGTTTGAGCCCTTTGATCCTCTTGGTGAGGTACTTTTGGGGTCTTTCCAGTTGCTGCTGGTGTCTGGTAAGGTACATCCCAAAAGGGGCATTGTACTCAATTATGGGCCTGATGAGGGATGAGTAAAGAGGCACAATGACCTCCCCTGATCTAGATGTGAATCTCTTCATGATTAGGTGGGCTATATAAAATGTTTTTCTAACCACTTTGGCCACGTGGTTGTCAAATGAGAGATTGTTATCAACTTGGGTCCCCAGGTCCCTAATTACTTCTTCCGTACTTAATGGATTACCACCTATGTGGTAATTTGTGGGCACTTTGTTTTTGCCAAAGGGGATGACAATACACTTTTTGGCATTTAGCTTGAGGCCATGGCTCTGGCACCAGTTGTCTGTTTCTATGAGGCCCATTTGGAGGATGCTTGTGTCGGCTGGAGAGTCGATTATGGCGCCCAGTTTGCAGTCATCTGCGAACTTAGTCAGCCACAGTCCTTCCGTGTTGGCCTGTACCTCCGAGAAATATATACAGAACAAGAGAGGTCCCAGGACTGAGTCTTGTGGGACGCCACTTGTAACTGGTTTGGAGTCTGACATGGCTCCAGCAATTCTAACCATGTGGGTTCTGTCCTTGAGCCAGTTTGCAACCCATCTAGTGACATAGGGGTTTATATTTAAGCTGGTGAGCTTATCTATAATGCCCGAGTGGAGTATTGTATCGAAGGGTTTTGCGAGGTCCAGGTAGGCTGTGTGGACCACCTTCCCCTCGTCAATGGCCTTGGTGACTGTTTCAAAGAAATCGACCAGGTTTAAGAGGCAGGATCTGCCCTTAACAAAGCCGAACTGGGTAGGATCCAGTGTCTGTAGGTCCCCAGTATCTTTATTTATGAGGTCCATGATGATCCTTTCCATAGCTTTGCAGACCAAGCTAGTCAGGCTTATGGGACGATAGTTTCCAGGATCCGTTGAGGCACCACCTTTATGGAGAGGGACCACTATTGTTGTACGCCACTCTTTGGGTACATATCCTGTGGTAAGGCTGAGATTGAACAGTAGTTTTATGTTTGAGTTTAGCTCTTCTTGGAGTTCATGTAGGATGCAGCCCGGGACACCGTTTGGTCCCATTAATGCTGTGTTTTTTGCTTTGACTCCATAAACTTTTTAGGTACCATTGAAGTTTCCTCATATGCAGGCTTGCATATGGAATCAGTAGGATGCAGGATGCCATGAACCCCAAAGCCTGCAGAGTTTGTCTTGCAGATAACTGGGTTTTTGTTGCCATCAATTTGAAGTAAGTAGTCAGTTACCTTTGTTTGTCTGGCGTGAGGAAAGCCATCTGGGCAGTTGTATTCAAGCTTGCACCCAGGAATGTTATCTTTTGAGAGGATACCAGTTGTGATTTCTTTTCGTTTATTGTGTACCCTAGACATGTTAGAAGCCTTTTCACAAACCTCAGGTGCTGAAGAAGAATATTCTTGTTCTCTGCTTGAATGAGACAGTCGTCCAAGTAAGGATATATTTGTATATTTCTTTGTCTGCAAAAAGCAATTACTGGTGACAGGCACTTTGTAAAGACCCTGGGCGCAGTAGATAAGCCAAAGGGTAGTGCAGAGAATTGGTAATGCATTAAGCCAGCCTTGAAACGGTGGTATCTTCTGCACAATTCCCTTATTGGGACATGCAGGTATGCATCTTTTAGGTCTAATGTCACCAGCCAAGCATTCTTGCCCAGCATGGGCAGAAGCTGCTGCAAAGTTAGCATTTTCAAATTTGGAATGTCCAGGAATGTGTTCAAAATTGATAAATCCAGTACTGACCTCCAGGCTTTTTCCTTTCTGGGTACCAAGAACAGTCTTGAGTAAAAACCTTGTCCTTTTACCTGTTCTGGTACTGGCTGAATAGCCCCCATATCCATGAGGGATGTAACCTGTTTCTGTGCCTCTGCCCATTGATTTTTTGGCAGATCCGACCAACCGTTTGCCATTGGCAGAGGATGGAAATGGAATCTGTATCTCTGTGATACTATGTCTAGCACCCACTTGTCCTGGGTTATTAACTGCCAATTCTGAGCAAAAAGTGCTAATTTTCCCCCTAAGGGTGCTGCCAAAAGTTAAGTGCTTGGTGATGGCAGAGGGAAGTCATTGGGACATTTTTCTTTAGGGTTGCATTTTATCTCCTCCAGATTTGGAGGTAGAAGCACCCCATTGCTTTGACCTATAAGAATCTTGTACCTGGTATCTAGAACCTTTAGGGTGTCTGGATTTGCCCCTTTGAGCTCTGTTGGACACAGGAAAGGACCAATTTTTTATAGGCCAGTGTCTACTGAATCTTGGTGGCTGCACTTGTAAGAAGTCTTTTACAGTTTGCATAGACTTAGCTTTGTCTTCCATTTTCTTTAAAACTTCTTGTGCCTTAATACCAAACAGAGTATCATGCTGTAAAGCTGCATCCAGTAATTTAGCTTTAACATGATAAGGCAAATTTTGCTCTTTTAGCAAGGCATGCCTCCTAATCACAGATCCAGTAACTGCGGCCCTGCAGGAGGCCTCTAAAGAATCAAAACCACATTGCAAAGTATGCTTTCCAACTTGTTCAGCTGCATGCAATAATTCCTGCAATTCTTTATTTTCTGCACATTCAGAAATCAACATAATTTTCTGTTTCAGCAATCCCATAACATGTTGTTGATACTTGAGCATATGAAACTGGCAGTTTATGGCCCTAATTGCCAAGGTTGCAGATGTATAAACCTTCTTTCCCCATCTATCCAGTGCCCCTGAATCTCTGTCAGAGGGGGGGGGGTAGGATTTTTTGCTGTTGAGGCCTTAACTTCCTTTGGACCTTGTGAAATAGTTTCAGGGTCAGCAGCAGGGTTTCTAAATAAAAACTTGTGCAAGTCAGTTACCCTGTAATATCTGTCAGGCTTGCTGGGAGCCGGAGGTAAGGAGTCAGGAGTCAGCTTGACTCCGAAAACACATCATCCACAATGGGAGTATGGCTAAAGGCCTGTGCTGAGGGAGAAGAAGGAAATCCCTGAGCCTCTTTTTTGATTATGAGAAATCTTGACTCTCCCAGTGAAAATGCCCCCTCAAAGTATGCAAGGTTTCTCCAAATGAATAACCCTCAGGAGGTGATGCAGATGGTTTAGATTCCTCTGCATCAGAATCCTCATAGGGAGTTATAGATAATTCCTGATCAGAAGAGGAATCAGAAGAAACAGAAACCTGACCTGAAGATTCATAATCAGTGTTTTGCCTAGGCCTCTTATCAGGAGGGGGTTGGGAACCCCTGATCAAGGTAATTAGGTCTTCAGCCATTTTGATCATCTGTTTTTTAGGCATAGCGGCATGTGCATGTGGCTCATGCATCAGTTTTTTAGCTTTAGAAGTTGCTTTTGTCTTTGGTTTTGCAGCTGTCATTGGTTTTATATAAAAATGTTGAGGCCTGAATACACCCTCAGAAGCCAGTGCCTGCTCAGCAGCTCCAGACCCATCCGAGGGAGAGACATCCGTGGGTACAATACTTTGAGTATCTCGTGGCGTGTCAGACTCCACATGGGTCTCGGTAAGGGCCTGCGACTCGAAAGTAGCAGGTATCAGGGGCTACGAAAGCGCCTCACTGAGTACCGGCGAACTGGCAATTGGCTTAGGAGAAGCTTCGTCGTCGGTTTTGGACCTCGATGGTCTGTCTCTGTCCTTTTCTTTGCATTTTTTGTGTACTCCCTTAGTCGGATTGCTATCCGGCGATATTTCAGGGTAGTTAATTCTGTTTCCAAAATATTTTGAGGCAAAAATATACCGACGCTTAATAGTGCGTTGGTTAAATTTAGCACAAAACTGACAGCCAGGCACATTGTGATCAGTGCCTAGGCAAGGAATACAATTATTAACTTTTTCTGACATCGGTATGGAGCAAGAAAAAAGTTTCCCCAACGAGGTACTTAGCTTTAGTGAAGACTTTGGTTCTGAAACTCAAACTCGAAAATTTCAGGAGTCGGCCGACCAGCACTTGCGAACTGCTTCTGCTTCGACCACCGTGCAGCAAGAAAGACTAAAGAAAATGGCATCGGCTGCTTGTTTTGTACCCCTGACGACCTGACGTTATGGAAGAGGAGACAGCAACCGATGCAGGACTCAAGACTTTGGAATTCAGGCCGACTGAGGGCAACCTGCCAGCAGATTACCCACATGTAATGACTGCAACAGTGAAACATGAAGAACATTGACCCCCAGAGAAAGAGAGATGACATGCACGGGCAAAGGTCGCCCTATAAAAGCAATTCCGTACCTTCTTTGGGAAACCCTGATGATACATGACAAGCATCTTCAAAGGGAACCTTGGTTAAGAAAGGTACACTAAAACAGCCTAATGGAAATCCTCATTAAATTAACAGAGATGCAGGCAAGGCAATCTCCAGAGGAAAATGCTTGCTGATGAATGGTCTACCTACTGCAATGGAACCTCCAACATAGTTGGTCACACAAACCCCATCAGTGAAGCAATTGACATGTACTTTTTTACTGAATTACAGTTTTATGATATGCAACTCTGGAAGCCTGGACAAAAAGGGCAGAGCTGAGATAAATGCAAAAGATAATTACAGGTTCAGAAACCAAAAAAGACAGAAAAAAAAATCCTCCCATTATTGTTTACACAGAGCTCTTTACTCCACTCAGAAGAAAAGGAATACAGGAACTTAGAACAATAATGTGCATGATACCTACCCATATACACCTTTAAACAGACACACTTACAAGTTTATGCCTTCCTTTTCAAGCACGTAATTGTGCTCATATCTCAAATCCAGAAGGGCTATACAAGATAACACTGCTGTAAACCTGTGTCTACCCATCCAGTCATCAAAGCTATCTTTAAAAGTAGTCATAGTAGTACTTTGACTTGTAGTGGTAACTTATTCTGTAGGCTGGGAATATGTTACCTTAGGCACCTATCTCTCCAGTCTTGTTTATTTTTTAGTATAGCTTTAGGTCCATAGTGTATGTGTTTGTAAAGCCACTGATTTTGAAAAGAAATAGGAGATAACAATAGGACTGAGTCTTTTATGGTTTGAAAAGTGAGACACAGGTCACCTCAGAACAGCCTGTAGGTACTGAGTATATGAAAAATCATACTATTCTATTGGGATAGTTGAAAGATTTAAGGCTTTTAATTTTCTTGTTTAGGTATCTTCGAGGCCTTTCTAGATGTGCTACAAGCTTGGATGTTTTCAAAGGGGGTACTGTATTCAGTGATGGATCTGATAAGGGAAGAATACAGTGGTAGGATGAGCTTTTTGGATCCTGAAGATACTCCTTTGTAAATTGACTGGGCCAAACAGAATAACTTCCTGACTATGGGCGAAACATGGTGATCAAATGACAGATAGCTGTCCACATAAGTAGCTAGGTCTATTATAACTGTATCTGTTTGAAGTAAAGTAACATAAGCAAGCTTACCCAACATATATGCATTTAACACACATACATACATACTTTTTTTATAAAATAAATTACACTTCTACCATGCCAATATTTTTTTTATTTCTTCCAGTTTCACCTTCTACTGATTTGATATGTTTTCATATGCCCCAAATTTAACCTCTAATACACTAATTTCCTTCATATCATAATAAATTCAATCCATCTTCTTTATTTCACCAAGGCCCTTACTTGTTTTCCCTTTATTTAACCTTAAAGCCACATTTTTAATATCTGTTCAATTCTTATAATGCTTTCATTCATCCATTTTCTATGTTTTCATATAATAAGCAAATCATCTGCATAAAACAGACATACTGGTATCTCATTTTCCTTCCTCATCTTCTAACACGCTTCATCCATTTCTGACATAAAAGTCTGAATAATTTGAAGAATTGCATTCACTACTAGAACTAAAATACACACGCTTAAAGTCCATTTACTATTACTTTTGTCCATAAATTTTCATAGCATATTTTATAGTTACCACTATTTTAATTATTCTATATCTTTCCATAATTTCCCACATTCCCTCATGACATAAGAAATGCCTTCTCTAAATCACATGAAACCAATCTTACCTCAATTTTTTCTATCAAAATCATAATTACTTATTTCATTATTGCTAACAATCCTTTACCTGTCTCCCTTTTACCTTAAACCCATCATTTCCTATTACTTCATTCAACATTTTTTGCATCCTTCTATAGTAGTCTTACACATATTTTATAATAAGTATTCCTTACTGTTAAAGGTCTCTAATTTTTATGTCTTTCCTATCTGCTTTTTTCCTTACCCCCCTATTACATATCTTTCCTTTTTCTAATATTCATTAAAAACTTTCTTCCATCTCTATTCACTTGTAAAATGCTAATCCTGGTAATGACTTTGATATCTCTTCTTTTAATACTTACGGTAGTTTTTCCATAGTAATCTCATTTTCCAGTTCTGCCTTAGTTCCTTCAGATATTTTTTAATATACCATTCTTGGTTTTCATCTTCTTCCTCTTCATACATTTTATCTACAAATCTTTCTGCTATGTCCATTATTTACTTCAGTTTATATCTTGCACCACCCTCTTCATCCTACATCGCATCTGTTCCTCATTCCCTTACTCTCATTTATTTTCCTAAATAAGGTGAAGCCCTCCTCATTCTTACTTTTTAAGAAAAGTCTTTTGCCAAAATAATATATTTTTAACTTTCTCTCTGTTTTTATACAACTTTCTTTTTCTCTTATTTTATATTTTCTTTTTTCTCACTTTCTACTTGAAGCTCTTTCATTATTTTTTTATTTTATTTTATACCATTAAAAGATGTTCTTATACTTTTCATTAAACATTACCCACCATACAGACTAATATTCATTAAATTTCCACACTGTCATATGTTCATCTCATAAATTCTTACTAAGTTTGCCAGTTAACCTTTTCTGTTCCTTTTCCTTCTTTTATTATCTCTGTATGCTCACATTTTCTTCCCCACATAGCTCTAGGATCAGAGAATTCAGCAATTTCCACACCTCCTTCTACTTCTTCCATTAAAAAATGTTACATAATCTATGCCTGTTTTAAATATGCATCTCTGATAAGACCATTTTATTTTTCCCTACAAGGAGTCTTTCACGTTTTGTAACTTCCTTCAATATTTTCACATCACTTTCTCCTTCTCCGTCATTGAATTACAGTTAAAATCTTCTACCATAACATAAACATATTAACTAAAACATATTTTAAGACCTCAGACATATTTTCCATTCTGTCGTATTTGTATATGTAAACCTTATAAATAATCTTGCAAATCTTTCTTTCTCCGTTTCATATATCATACATCACCATCTTACCTGGTATCAACATTTTAACACTGGATATTTTAATTTGTTATTTTCTTATCAAAATTCCTATATCTGAATATTCTTTATTTTGCTATAAGCAATACAATCTTGCTCCCAACAAGGCCTCAACTGTATCCCTCTTCTCTTTTGTAATATATTCTGTATCTAATAAATATGTAATTTCTGCTTTCACCTATTTACACCATTCAATTCATAGGTTCATAGGTAGGTACTAGGTATCGGCCCAAGGGCCTAAGTAAGCCTAGCCAACAAGGTTCCCTCGCTTACGCCACCCAAGAAGGTTATTTTCCTGTGCCCCTGTCGAGCAGTGCCACAGGAGTGATCCCCAGGGTGTATTTCCTATCTCCCATCCACTCATCAAGATTTTTCTTGAAGAGTGCTAATGAGGAACTTTGCTTGACACAGATGGGTAGCTTGTTCCAGAGTATGGGAAGTCTCTGGGACAGGAATCTATCCCTCCAGCATGTCCTGTTTATTGTGGTGACAAGGTTTAGGTCCCTAGAGCGTGTAGCTCAGAGGGATTGGTATTTCTTTAGGTGTAGCATATCCAACAGCTCTGGGTTTGACATAGCTTTATATGTTAGGCAGAGATCACCTCGGAGTAGGCGATATGCTATGGAGTAAAGCTGGAGTTTTTTGAGAGAGTCAGTGTAGGGCATCTGTTTGAGGCCAGTAATCCTCTTTGTGAGGTACTTCTGTGGCCTTTCCAGCTGCTGCAGATGTCTTGTGAGGTACATTCCAAAAGGGGCGTTGCACTCTATAATGGGTTTAATGAGTGTAGATTAGAGGGGAACAATGACCTCTTTATTCCTGGATGGGAACCCTTTTGTGATGAGGTGTGCCACATAGAAGGATTTCCTGACTACTGTGGCGATGTGATTATTAAAGGAGAGACTACTGTCCACCTGGGTCCCAAGGTCTCTTATCACACATTCGGCATTAAGTAGACTGCCACCTATGTGGTTGTTCATGGGTACAGAGTTTTTACCAAAGGGGATGACAATGCACTTTTTTGGCATTGAGTTTGAGGCCATGGCTCTGACACCAGGCATCTGTCTCAGTGAGGCCCTTCTGTAGGATGCCCACATCATTTGGGGACTCGACTATGGCTCTTAGTTTGCAGTCATCCGCAAACTTCGTTAGTCAAAGGCCTTCTGTGTTAGCCTGTACTTCAGAGAAGTAGATACCAAACAGGAGAGGTCCCAGGACTGAACCCTATGGTACTCCATTTGTCACTGGTTTGAAGTCAGATTTGGAGTCTGCAACTTTTACAGCGTGAGTTCTGTCAGTGAGCCAGTTGGCAACCCATCTTGTGACGTAGGGAGCTATACCTAGTTTAGTGAGTTTAGCTATAATTCCAGAATGGGGGATGGTGTTGAAAGCCTTGACGAGGTCAAGATAGACTGTGTGAACCACCTTACCCTCGTCTACGGCTTTGGTGACTGCCTCAAAGAAGTCAGTCAGGTTCAAGAGGCATGATCTGCCTTTCACAAACCCGAACTGGGTGGGGTCCAGAGTTTGGAGGTTACCAGTGTCTTTGTTTATGAGTTCCATGATGATACATCCATAGCCTTACAGACCAGGCTCGTCAGACTAATAGGGTGATAGTTCCCGGGATCAATCATCGGTTCCCTGATATAATTTTTAATAGTGTTTACATTAACACTTAGTATATTTTCATCATGTCTTCACTTTCTTTTCTTGTGCTTTTCCAGCTTTTATTTTTCGTCTCCTTCTTCTCAACCTTCCTATCTACTTTTCATTATTTTGTTTTTGCTCTTCATCTATGTCAAAATCCCCATCTTCTCATTCATCACTTCTCAATAATTTATACCTATTCAGCTTCTGAATACCAACATCTTCCTCCCATATTTAACTCCATTTCTTCCGAATTTATTGTGTTCTTCTATATTTTATTCTACATCATCTACTTCACACCTTCTTTACTATAATTTTCAGTATTTTCTTCAGCTATTCCTTTGAACTTTAACACAGGGCAAACAAACCAAAAATGCCCTTGAGTATTGCATTTACTACACTTTGGTTCACACTGTTATCTATATGACCCTTCTTTCCACACTGTCTGCATCTTTTTTCCCAATTC